>NW_018407647.1:57524-61024 GCF_002113885.1 Mizuhopecten yessoensis | reverse complement strand
CCAGTGACCTTGAAAGTGGGTCAAGGTCATTCATTTGAACAAACTTGGTAGCCCTTGATCCCAGCATGCTACAGGCCCAATATCAGTACCCTGGGCCATTTGGTTATTGAGAAGAAGTTGTTTGAAGATTTTAACATATTTGACCCCTGTGACCTTGAAAGTGGGTCAAGGTCATTTATTTGAACAAACTTGGTAGCCCTTGATCCCAGCATGCTACTGGCCTTTTGGTTATTGAGAAGAAGTTGTTTAAAGCAAAAAGTTGACGCCGGACAGACGGACGGACGACGGATGCCGCACCATAACATAAGCTCACTTGCCCTTCGGGCAGGTGAGCTAAAAAATGAGGGACGCGGAATCACAACTTTTAAATGTCCATCCAACGACATACAAATTAAACAATGTTTGGCCTCTAAATATGACAAGCCAATCAGCCTTGAGGTCACAAAAGTGAGCGAAAATGGCCATCTCCGACTCTCTGTTCTGACAAGCTTAAAACTGGACTTGGGTGTCTGACATGATAATGTAAGGGGATGAAATATCATAAAAATAAGTTGGTTTCCTATTGTAGAAACACCTACTGTACTGACATTGAATTGCGTACAGACCGTGTGTTTCCAAGACGTTACACCCTAGGGATTTCATTCCGGGGACAGCAGTGTCCGACCAATTGAAATTTAACCATTTTTCGATGTTTCATGAAGTCTATCGAAAATTATTCTGCATGATATCATGGTAAATCATACATCAAATTAAAGAAAAATGATTTGCCTGATGATCTAGACTGCTCGTCGGCTGGATATTATGAATGGTTATTATGAATGTTTTCTTGAAAGTTTTTTTTTATTAGGGGACAGAGTTAGCAACTTTGTTTATTATTATGAGTGTAAATTGACAGATGGGGCTAGTACCTGTGAATGGGGACACATGTTTGAAAGAAAATCGCACAGACTTGGGTTGGGGAAGGAATAAAATGTATCCATTGGATTATGCAAGTGTTAAATTTTTACCACTCTACTGACAGTATATAAAATGTAACACTTCAATTGTGTAGAAAACAGTATTTTCATTGTTTTTCCTGCTGATTTGGTCTCGCCTATATATATAGCTACTTAATACATTATAAATATGATCCATTATACAGGTCCAGTACACTCTGCCAATAGAGCTGTATAGCTGTAAAAACCTATATTAGCTGTATGGCCCTCTTCAAAATAGGTCTTTTGAGCTTTTTTCATGTGATTTTATTTTTTAAAGAAAATGAAACAAAGTCGCTGTTAAAAGATTTTATCATTAGGTTGATTCTTTTTAAAAAATAATGATGTAAAAAAATTGGAAATTTAACATTTATAAAAAATGAAAATAAACATCTAATTGTATGTTATTTGTAGTCAACATTACAATAAACCTTATTGTTTAATGCGACTTTGCTTTAATTTAATGAAAATTGAAATAGCTCAATCGGCAGAGTGAGAGTGTACTGGACCTGTTATAGACACAAACTGATAGGTTTTGTTTTGCTAATTTTGTTTTATATGGTCAATGCCATCAATTATTTGTATATGACATGAAAGGATATACTTTGTACATTCTATAAATATACGATGTTTGTGGTAACCCCTGTTCTCAGAAATCGTGTGGATCGTTTTTTGCCGATGCCGTAATAATGTCACACTATTGTCAGCGATATCCAGCGATTTGGACAAAATCCTAAGACTACTCGTCAAATTTCAGTCGATGTAAACGTTAACGTTTGAATAAGATGTTTCGTGTGATATTTACCTAAGTCTAAGGACACGCTACTGCTTATTAAATCAGGAATTGTACCATAGGCTTTCGTGGACATTATTGTTTTGAGAAACCCTCCAGCCAGCTCACCTAATCAACGTTGGTAATGTACTCCCGAAATGGCATAGAAAACAGTGGCAAGTAAAGCGTTTCAGAGATATAACCTGATTAATACTAACGTCTTCAAGTTTGAAATACCACAAAAACTGTATCTATGATCGTTAACTGTTCCCGTTAAAGGAGGACTATGACCACAAAGTTTCATTGTAACATTTAATTTCATTAAAAAATCCCAATATTTGAAAGCCAACTTTTCTAACCTTGTCAAGAGCAACATATAATTGGGAGTGAAATATATAAAATCAATGTTCATCAATTATTTTAATATGACATGAAAGGATCTACTTTGTACCGCATTCTATAAATATACGATGTTTGTGGTAACCCGTATCTCAGAAATCGTGTGGATCGTTTTTTCGCCGATGCCGTACTGCTATGTTGATTTTTTTCTTGAGATAATCGTCTGCATTTGCACACAGGTAATAGACACAACATATCCTATGCCTATATTCTAATATGTAATTAGTAAAGGTAAATAGCGAAATGCTAAATCAAGTGCAAGAAAACGACGAAAAAAATAAAAATCGTGAGCCCGGCGGTCAAAACTGTGTTTAGATCTCCTCACAAATCCCCATTTTACCATTTAAAACGATCCGTTGAAATCGCCTATTCAGTTAGCGAAACATTTGGGACGTCCAGAACTTTTGTTGAAAAACGGCTATTTTTAACGGGATATCAACGATTTTCAGGGGTAACCATCCTTGACGTGTTTCCAAATTGATATTCCCATTTGACACACGTGTGTGAATAGAAAGATTCTGAAGCGTCTTCAAACCATATCTCTTAAAATAATTGATAAAGTAAGCGACATCAGAAGATATGTTATTCATATGACTTTGATACAACTATATACCGGACACAGCTGATAAAAGTTGTATCAATGTTTATATAGCAATATATTCTAACTGTGTTCATCACCTATGCGAGAGACGTATAACAAAGCCCTATGCCCTACGTACACATATGTGGCACGGCGTATAGCTTAATATCTGTACATCGTATGAATTAAATTCACGATAACTCAATCATTTTTCAACAAATCAAATTAAAATTTGGTATATAGTTGTATCATAGTCATATGAATAACATATCTTCTGATGTTGCTTACTTTATCAATTATTTTAAGAGGTATGGTTTGAAGACGCTTCAGAATCTGTCGAGTTCTATTCACACACCATGACACGTATGCCACGCCGCCGATCGTAATAATAAATTAATCATAACTCGATCATTTTTTCAAATATCGAGCTGAAATTTGGAATATATATCAATAAAAGCCTAACTAATAACATATCTTCTGATGTCGCTTACTTTAGCGGGTAATTGTAACGATATTATCTGGCGACGCTTTCTTCACTTTATATGCGAATACACACATGTGCCACGCCGCGATCGTAAAAATTCAATTCATCATAACTCGGTCATTTTATCAAATATCAAATTAAAATTTGGTACAGATGTGTATTATAGTCATATTAACAACATATCTTCTGATGTCGCTTACTTTATTCAGTATTTTTAAAGATTTTGTCTGGCGACGCTTGTTGTCACTTGAAGACGCTTGTTGTCGGTTGAAGACGCTTTTAAGTGAGACC
>NW_018407647.1:7458-57192 GCF_002113885.1 Mizuhopecten yessoensis | reverse complement strand
TTCTGGTATACTTAACTTTGACCTTTTCCAGCCGATACAGGAAAAAATTCAAAGCATTCTTTAAATTTGCCATCCTGAAAATTAACGTCAAAAACGACGACGATGTCGTTTTTCCACTTTCCGTTTGGCAAATATTAACGTTAATGTAACCTCATCGTTTCTCAACGATAACAAAAGAATCGTTTATACGCCTTGTCGAAATTGTGCTAATGTAATTTCTTGTCTCCGATTGTGTCATAAACAACGTCATCAAGTTTTTTTGAGTAAAATATAAATTTTCATTGGGGCCTGTATAGGGGTATTATTGGACAAGCAATGTTGGAAAGTCATTTTTGTACTGGTTATAACTTGGAAAACCACATGAGTGCATCTCACAATAGCTGATACATAACAAATAAAATAAAAAAGTAAATATAAATGTTTATTTTCTGTAGATTAATCAGGGATGGACACTAACTTTTTTGCTTGGTAATCCACAGGACTAGTTGAAAAGATTATTTACTAGTCCTTTGTCAATGTAAAGTTCTATAAGATTTCCTGATCAGGAAACATTGCGGTCTACAGCATGAAACATCAAAAGAAGACTTAATATAACTACTTCCATAAAAATATGGTCACGTTATAGGATTTTTTTGACAATTAACATGCAATATATATTATTTAAAGCATTTTTCTAAATTTTAGGAAGTAATATTGTTATTTTATAATCATATTTTTCACAAGTCCAAAGGTCCAGTTAGGTGATTCACTGGTCCTTGCTGAAATCAACTAGTCAAGGACTAGTGTGACCAAGACTCGACCCCTGTTAATTAAATACATTTGTAGTGGAACTTATGTGCATTGGTAATGAATCAGGACATAAAATAGTTTAGTATTTGAAGGGGGCATGGCTATATTTAATCTTGAACTTGCTGCTCAGACATGGAGTTATTTCAAGCACCTTAACACAGGAAAGTTTCTTGTCAGCATTAATTCTGGACTCATCAATTTTGCGGCAAACAAGTGACAAACATATCGCTACATACTCTGGGTTTCTTGACATATTTGAACGATATGATTCGGTCATGGCAGATAGGGGGTTTATATTCGAGAAGAGTTGGGCAGAACTGTTTATTCCTCCAGGGTGTAAGAGAGCTTCCCAAATGTCGAAGAGCTGAAGTGAATCTTACAAAGGCCATTGCAAATCAGAGAATTTACATTGAACATGCAATCAGATGAATAAAAACCTTCAGGATCCTCAAATTTGAGGTACCTCTTACTCTTGCGCACCACTTGGATGATATTGTAAAAGTGGTTGCTGGAATTTATAATATGCATCCATCTCTACCGAAGTATAAGTAAATAGTAATTTTATCAGCAGCACCAGAACCTGTTCCTCAATATATCCCACTATTGCTTTTTCATGATCCTCCAAACTTTCAATGTTTACAAATTAATGTTGTGCTTATTTCAGTCGCTAGTTCACCTGCCCTAGCACTGTGTTGTCAAATATAATCCAGTTTTGATATATGTGAGTCAAACTTTTACTCTTAACATCCACAAAGCTTCAACTCTTCTTTAACAAAAGTACCAGGTATTTTTAGAGCTGTAATAATATATTGATATGTGTATCTCTGTATCACAATATTTTGTTTAGAGAACATGTATCCAGTGATACATGTGTATTTATATTTAATAATTTGTAATTAAAAGTGAAAAATTTGGAACATGAAATTAGTGACATTCTCAGGGTCTATATGCACACTGACACTGCTAGGATCAAATTACAGTGTACTGCAAATATTCCTAAGGATCCCCAATAATTAAATATATTGTGAAACACTTATCAGACATACAACTGTGCGTAGGTGGTGTCTGGTCAATCGTGTCAATAGTTCGGTTGATCTGATAAAAGTAGAAATATGACCAGCACGGAGACCTGGCTCTCCAGATGATTGATCAGGCAAATGGGATCTGGACAGGTCTTTATTAATATTCCAGCCCAAAAAAAGGGAAAATGTACAATTATCTTAATACCTACTGTATCCATCTCTCCCAATACTCTATCTGAACCTTATTGAGTTATTGGTAATACTTGGACATGAAATTGTGCAAATATGGTTAAAATATAAAGCACATTCTATCAAGAGTTCTAATTGAATATCAATTAGGCAAGAATATAATAATATATATATTTTATATATACATGTACATGCAATATAATGTGGCAGTCAAACCAACTGTACATTTTCGACTTGCATACAAAATCTAACCTCATATATTTATTTTTAGGCCTAAACAATGCTTTTATATTTTGCCTAACTTGCAAAGTCTGTACTTTAACTTTCAAACTCTGCCAATAACACTGCACTTTAGACATGCCCATTTACCATCTACACACATGCAAAGTGATACCAAAGATGACAATAATCACATCCAATGCTTTGATCCCCATATTTCTGTATGCTGTGTCCTTCCTTTATTACATGCTTTTAATTACATACAGGGCAGAAATGTGTTGTAACAGGGGCATGATCAATGTCCATTGCCTCTGACATGACCGGCAGATCTGTGTTTTTCATTTTGATTTTTCAAAAGCCTTAATTGAAAAAAATTCAGGCACTACAAACTTCACATAAAACAATATAAAGCTGTCAAGTACTTGCAAATAGTAGGGAGCTGTCAAAAAAATCATTTCTGTGTGTTTGCCAAATAATTACATGTGTATACAATTTGCTACATATAAAAGTCACAACCCTTTCTCCCTGTGATGGAAAGCTGCCCTTAGATTTGCCAAAAATATAGAGCCATAAATAGACTTGAAGCTTACAAGAGCAGAGCCTTGAACACTTAGCACATTTTGTAACAAGGAGACATTTTATTTCTACAACACCATCCCCACAGCACTCACAAGTGACCAACAGGTCTGGACTTGCTCCTAAATGAAAGTGATTCTGGCCAAGGAATGGACACTTTACTATAAAAAGACTTCAACATTTCTTTCTTGTAGGATTGTTAGGCCTCTGGTCCCAGTTCCCTGGCAATAGATTTTATATTCGGGTGATTTTTTTATACTCCAACAAATTGCACAATAAAGGTTCCATATTTGTCACAAGATAACTTCTAAGAGCATGTACAATACACTAAGACTGAGGTCAATTTCAAGTTTGACTGAAACCTGCTATTGTTTATTGAGTCATCACAATCGTATTTAATGTCCTAGTCTAAGGGAGATAATTGATATATTTTTAAACCATAAAACTGTTTCCTTGATATTTGAATGTGCCCAGTCTATTACACATAATTGACAAGAGTGTTATGTACAGGACAATATTTATAAGGAGTGCTTTATATTATTTATCACTAATTAAAATAGTTTTCATAGCAAATAATATATTTTTAGAAAATGTATATATTTGTATTGTCCATATTGGGGTATGACTCGCTGTTTATTATTTAGTTTGCATTCAAAAAGATAAATATAATGTTAACTAATGCTTTCATTTAAACATTACACAATCACCTACAGGTATCAAGTTGTTTTGGTTTCATAGCCGATTTTACTGCTCCATTTTCCTTACAACAGCAAACCCACACTGTATGTGAGTCGCCTTTTACTTTCTGTGACAACACGGTGTACATTTGGCTGACAAAATACAGCCGATGCAGTTGATGTGGAATGGTAGTAAACTTCCTGAAAGTGACCAGACTGAAAAATACTCATATCTTATGTTATACTCCACAGAGACCAACATGGCTTTAATGCGGTCAGAACCCTTATTTACACGTCACGCTTAGATTTACGTCTTGTCTGTACTGTAATAGGCCTATTCACGCATCACAGGGCCCTGACACATCACGATTGTTTGGTTGTAATACCTAATTATATCTTAAATTGACAGACGAGGCCTGTTTCAATTCTTAAAACTAAATGTTCGCCATCGTTAATATTTTACCTATTGAGAACCACAAGCAAGGATATCCATAACATCTGGTGTTTAAAGTGAAACCCTTGTAATACTATCAAGTTTATAAAGACCACGAGTTTGGTTGTACCATTTCATCATAATTACTTTTTATTTTTTAAGGTGAGAAGGTAAATGATCCTCGTCACCCAGATTATGTGCCTTCTGTTTTCCCCCACAAATTAATGAAAACAGTTGCTATCAGTCAGCATCATCGAAGTCTACAGGAAAGATGGACCGCTATCAGAGGGTCATGAAGAGAACAGCTAACACAGGTTCAGGTTTGTCATATTATTACATATCAATGAAATATTATTGATATTTGCCAATGATTTAACATGTGATTTCTTAAAATCAATGATGAAAATTATTGAAAAAAATGGTTGGATCACAATCAACAAAGAAATAAGGGAACTTTTCATAAATGTTTAAAGAGTAAGCACAAGTTCAAAAAATGATGTTCAGTTACCCTATCACTACTTATTAGTCAATAGCTTGTGACTTTTGTGTTTAGATTTAATATCAACACAGGCCATTTACTGGGTTTTTTTTCTCTCTCCATATTTAGGTGTATCACAGGTAAGGAAGAAACTAAAATTGAACAACCCAGTTCCTGAGACCAACAATCAAGATGAAAGGCCACCAAATCAGTCAGAACTTACTGATCCAACACCCATGAACAATGCTGATGAAGAAGATAATGAGGTATCGTTCTCCACAATGTCACCATCAGAAAGTGATCATGAGTCTACACACAAGACTGTACCTGAAACACCGATGCAAAGATCAATGGAGCCATCTGAGAGGGAAATGTTATACACAGAAATTGATAACTTGAGGCATGAACGGGATGAGGCCCTTGAACAAGTAAAATCCCTCGAGCAACTTATAAGTGCATCTTCCTTGTCATCAGGTAGTGTGGAGGGAAATGATAATGCATGCAAAAACATGATTGGGATAAGTTGGGGAACATTTTTGAAACTTTTCCTTTTTCTGAGTGCTTTTACAAAATCAACCAACAACAACATACCATTAAAGGAACAGTTATTCTTAACACTTGTCAAACTAAGGCATAATTTATCATTTGATTTCATTGTTCATGTGAAAGGAATTCCAAAAACAACGATGCTGGATTACTTCTGGAAGTGGATTGACTTGCTCCATGCCAAAATAGAGTTTTTAGTGAAATGGCAAGATAGGGAAACAATTTTCAAAACAATTCCTCCTGTGTTTAAGCAGAAATGCCCTCGTTTAACATCGATAATAGATTGTTTTGAAATTTTTATGGAGGCTACTAGAAGTTTATTGGCAAGAGCACAGTTTTACAGTAGTTATAAGAGACATACAACAGTGAAAGTATTTATCTCTTGCAGTCCACTAGGTGCAATCAACTTTTTATCAAAAGCATGGGGAGGTCGTGTTTCGGATGTACAAATTGTGCGCGATTCAAACTTCATTGATACAAAATATCATATGCCTGGTGATCAAATTTTAGCTGATCGTGGGTTCACTTTATCTGAGGATTTTGCTGCAAAATGCAGTGCAGAACTCATTACTCCAGCTTACACTAAAGGAAAGAAAATTTTGTCTGCCTCTGAAGTTGAGTTATCCAGAAAAATTTCTTCTGTGAGAATTCACATTTGAACGAGTTATAGGACTGATGAAGAACAGGTTTACCATATTAAAAGGATCAATGCCAGTGCGCTGTGTACAGAGTTTGAAAGATGAAAGTTTCCAATCTCCTGTATCAAGTTGTGATAAATTGATAACTGTTTGTGCTGCTTTAACCAATACGGGTCAAAGCATTGTGTACAAAGAGTAATTATAACTGAACATTGTCATATTGAACAGTCACATTTTTGTTGAGAAATTCAGATGAATTTGTTTGCAGTTATCTTTGGCAAGATAAAATTAGTCAATGCTTTTAAGTGATAATTACTTTGAGACTTTCATATAATCAAAGTATCCTGTTATCAATGACTTTCTATATTATATCCAATCAAAACACTGCTTGAAGTTCGCTCCAAATCAACTTCCTTGATAAATATTTATGATGTTCATACTATAGATATTGTATAATGTTTAAAGTCTCATGACTTTCAGTGTTCCTCCACCATCACCATGTATACGTAGCAGTCAACAAATAGCTGTGCTATGATATATGATGATTGCCTCGTAACTAATCAGTATCAATATTAATAAATGTACAGTAATGAAAAACATGGATTCATGAGTTGCTTCTCCTCTATTTCATTTAGATAGTTTTTCTTTGTTTTTCTATATCATTTAGATAGGTTTTCTTTGTTTTGTCTCATCATTTGGAGTGGTTGCATTGCAATCCTTATAATTACACGGCGGAAGACAAATTAGAATGAAAAGAACTCGTTTCATATTCAATCAGGGACCAGCTGTTCAAAAGGTGTGGGCTGAGTCAATATTTCACAACATTTTTCAACATCTAATAATTTGGGCTACATATATGTACGAGGTAAAAACTCGTAATATTACTCTATTATAATATTTAGTTGCTTTCTATAAAGTTTAACTTATTCAATGTTTGTATTTTCAAGATACACAAAATGTTGAATGTGCCCTTATTATAATCACCTTTTGAATAACTGGACCCAAGTATAATAAATAACATTAAAGGACTGACCATGCTGTCAAGAAAATATGACACAAGTATAAAACTGAGTCTTCTGTTTTAATGTATAAAAGGTATTCACAGAAGAAACAAAACAAAAAGAATTATGCAAATTATTTAATAATGTATTATGATCGTTACTCAACCCCCCCCCAATATTCAATATATTAAGTAACATCAATAAAATAAATATAATTTATATCTGCAACTAATATCAGCAAATTGCATCACTACCACTATAGCTACTATCAGGTTTGAATTCTCACATCCCAGCCACTACTATCAAGTTCTCATAATTGCAACATTTCCACTATTATCAGGATCAGGCATCAGGCATCAGGCATCACTATATATGTATAGTACCACATTTATTTCAAGTTCTTTCACCCGTCACTATATTCACTATATGATTCGTTTCATATTCCCTCTCATGTTCTTGCTAATTATAAAATATCGTATATATTAAGTAAATTAAATAATTACTATTTCACATTGACTTGTTATAGTCAAGCTTTGACAATATAAATATGTTTCATATTGATCAACTTCAATAATTACAAATAACTATCAAGATACATATCGTATCCTCAAAACCCTTGCGATACACAGCACTAACCAATAATTTTACATGACATAATATATCACATTTATTTCTTCTTCTTTTGCCGACGACATTTTGGACAATACCAAGTTTTTGCTTTCGGGAGTCTCTTTAATTTCAAACAGGATGGATGGAACCAGTCATTGCATCTATCACATCCCACCATGTCCACATTGTCATTTTTGGTTTTGCAAACACAGAATGTTTTGTCATTGTTATTGATGGTGATTCTGTTGGATGGAGATAGGATTCCACTGCTGTTTTCCACTTTTCTTGTTAATAACTCCGGTAAAACCACAAGTTTCCAAAAGTTCTGAAGTTTTTCAATCATAGCATTGATGAAGTTATTGTCCCTTTGAACACGGGTGATGACACGATCAATCGGACTCCAAACCACAAAGTCGGTGTAGTCACCATCACAAACGAACATCTGAAGTTGTACTTGCGCAAAGTACTTGTGGGTTTTCTTCAAACTGAAGGTGTCGTCTATACAGAAAGTATTGTCCTTCAAAGCCTCTTTTACTTTCGTGTCTCTTATTTTGTATGGGCACTTGATTTCCAGAAGGCCTTTCCCACAACACTCACAAAATGTATGGCCATCTGGTGAAGCTCCAAGAAAAGGTTTCTTCACAGATATCACAAATCCGGCCTTCTTCACGTTCAGTGACAAATGATCTTGAGTATTTTTCAGGATTATTTCTCCTTTTGGACAAATGTTTAGCTCAGTTTTCTCTACTTTGTTCATGACCTTATACAGCTTAAATGCATCCTCTTCATGAAGTTTCCCCCAATTCAGGGCAGGCACATCAGGTGAAGATGTACTTGGTATGCATATCTTTTTCAAAAGGGAAAGTGATGGTTGAGAAACAGAAGTGTGCATTACCTCCCCTGCCACTGAAGCTGTTATGCGACCAGATCGCTGATGATGCCAGGTTAATGAACTTGATTGGCTCTGGGTGATGTCTTCAACATAGTTCACTTGTTCATCAGAAATTTTCATGTTATCAAATGTTGTTTGGGATAATTCCAAGAGATCTTCATTAGACAATGCATTGTTCTTTTCGTTGTAGATATTTCTAAGAGGTGATGGGATTTTATTCTCCTCAGGTGGCGGTCCAAGTCCAACGAAATTCTCACCATACTCCTTAAATGCACTAAGACCCACTAAATTCTCATCCAGAGTGTTCAAAGATCTTAAAAAGTCCTGTTGCTCTACATCTGTTGCTGGTGCTAGGGCTTTCTTGTTTCTGTTCTTTTTCACTAGTGTATCTTTTGCCGATTGATTGTAAAACTTGATATCTGCAATGGGTGCCGGCTGAACATTCTTAGTAAAACACTGGTTCCAGACACAGGAGACATCTGTACAGGCAGACCTAGTATATCCAAGACGAACAGCTGCTTCCATCTTGAATAAGAGAGCACCAATGTGTGAACATGTCTCTCCAAGTCTATAAAAACAAACAAACCAAATATATATACATAATAAATGATAAACAACCAATGAACTTTTTAAAAATATGAGCATAACAATTTAGATGATGATCATAGAATACAACAAAATATTGACATGTTACTTTTGTATTCATATCGTTACATAAAACCAAACTAAAATCTTGATTTAACACAGAACCATTAAAAGCCTCAACTCTTAATTTGTAAGTACTGAAAATTGTCAATCACATTTTCTAACTCAAATCACTGTGGTGAATTTGTTTCCATTTGTGAGACCTGCATGGTATTCTACAGAAAATTTACAGTGACAATTGCACTCCATCAAGGAAATCTGTCACTTAATGGAAGATGATGATGATGAAAAATTGGGTGGATTTGTTTCCATTTGTGACACCTGAACAGTATTCTACAAAAAAAAAATAGTTCCACTTACCCTGCCATACAGTCGCAATGGGCAGCAATAACAGGTCCATCTCTCTTTAAGGCAACCCAAGGGTGATGAGGCTCATCAGTCACTCTCTATGATGGTTTTACGTCTGCCTTCGTAATCAAATGTCCACTGCTTGTTTTTCTATGGAGGACTGTCTGCACCCATCCAGATACAAAGAATACATGGGCATCAAGGGA
This sequence comes from Mizuhopecten yessoensis, assembly GCF_002113885.1. Taxonomy (NCBI): domain Eukaryota; kingdom Metazoa; phylum Mollusca; class Bivalvia; order Pectinida; family Pectinidae; genus Mizuhopecten; species Mizuhopecten yessoensis. Next base: position 47,924 of record NW_018407647.1, on the reverse strand, counting down.
TCTGTAATTTTCCATAGCCTCTGATGAATATACACCTGTATAAAAGAAGTGATTAAATTATTACACATGAAGGAATCATATACAGCTTAAACTAAGCATTTCTGTGGCAATTGAATTAAAATAATACTTAAACACCCTTTATCAATTATAAAATGTGTACTGCAGTACCCATGAAATTTTGGTCATAAAGCTTAAGTGCTTCTTAAAATTGATAGTGGGAAGATCACCAATGGCCAAACAGCTCAGCAGACCATTACCTTGTGTCACTAGTGTTTATCAATTTTAAGAAGCACTTAAGCTTTATGACCAAAATTTCATGGGTACTGTTTTTTATATATGTATACAAATAATCTTATTTTATTTTGTCTAAATAAAGCCTTAAAAGTTTGTTTCTGGTGTAACTCAATTTCAAGCCCTTGGAGATTTATTATACATTACAAAATTTTACAGTAGAGATTGACTTAAACCATTTCTCAAAGTGCAGTCTGAAATGTATATATTCAATACAGTCTGGTCAGCACAAATAATACATAAAATGCCCGTGACATGTGGAAGGTGAGTCACTGTGCCAAAAATAGAATATTTGATCCGGAATCAAATACATACCTTAGCCATCATTTACGTTAAAACGAAAATCTTACATTTCTCCCCTACGTTTTTGTTTAACAGATGATTGAGCGATTATCTGTTAGTGCTTCGATACGATAAATTGCAAAAGGCTTAATACTCACGTGGAAATTTGATGAGGTAATTGTAAACATCGTTGTACTCCAATGGTGGCCATTGGTTCGGGTCATTGATCCAGGTGTCGGCGGGGACCTTGTAGGGGCATATATCTTCACCAATGATGTGTAATTTTTCTATATACATTCCCTTAGCATCTGGTGGTAACTCTTCTTGATATCCAAATGACATGATGCGATGATAACATAACTTGTCGTGAAATAATCGCAAATAAATATCGGACTAACAGTAAAATATAAATCTCCCCAGTTTACCCCCAAACAAAGATGGCGGAGCGGTTGTGAAGTTTTGTCACGTGACTGTGACGTCATGCCGACATCGAAGGGACTTCAATTGTGACCACAGTCCTATAGGCTACATCAGGTGGCGCAAAAATAAAAGCAGAGCTAAAATTGCACAGTTTCGAAGAATAAAAAACAATATAACATGAATGACTCATGATCCTTGCAAAGTGTGTTTCCAATACGGCCGCCATTTTGAAAAACTTTTTCAAACTTATAGTCAAGCTCTACTGGGCTGATTTGACTGAAACTTGGTAGGAATGATTGACTCATGTTCCTGGCAAGGTGTTCTTTTATTTTTGGGGGCCGATCAAAAATCCGATATTGCCGCCATTTTGGAAAAAAAACTATTTCAAACTTAAAACCAAGTTCTGATAGGGCGATTTAAGTGAAAATCAGTTTAGGAATGATCAACTCATGGTCCTGACAAACTTAACTATTTATTTACTCAAATTGGTAGGAATGATTGACATCATTATCTCCACTTCATATTTCAACAACAAAAATAAATACTGTAGGAGTCAGGTGACCGTTATGGCCAAAGGGCATATTGTTTTGAATAAAAGCTTCTCCTTAATCTATTTTGTATATAAGTTTTAGTCTTAGCGCCGGAGGAGGGGGAGGGTATTGGAGGGAAACTCCTTCTCCCATAGCTGGAAAAAAATCAACTAGGCCCTCGAGGCAATCTCCCGTGTTCTGGGAACTCCTTTTAGTTTGATTATTAACAACTATACATGACTTTTAATATAAATAATATTATATTTTGTACTTCACTAAGTAGATTTCTAGTCTTGTTTTTGATTTACGTAAACCTTCGAGATGTGTCCATGTGTATATAGACATGTCATAACAAAATTATTTTATCACACTAAAATTTTCAAGACTTTTATTTATTTTTCCCTTTTTTATGATTGATACGGACAGTCCAAATTGATCATTAAAAAATAAGAAATTAAAAAAATATATGATTAAAATAAAATGTTCAGTGTAGAAACTGTAATATTAACCATAATTATGCTACGCTACTGGCTAGGTATTCCATTTTTCTTAAGGTCGTTTCATTTTTCTCGCGTCATTTTACTCGTATAGTGCAGATGTAAAGCTAAGCTTGTTAGGTTAATATTATAGTTTCTACACTGAAAATACAACTTGGTTTAGCCATACGAACGTCCCTCCCTCTCTAAAGATAACCGTAATTACCATATGCATGTGGACGTATGTATCTAGATCTCAAGATGGCGACCGACTCATGCTTCTTATGTCTACAAGTCTCGTTTTAGTACAGCACTTCAGACTTTATCTTTTACGCTGCATCTGTCTGTACGATATAACAACAGTGCCGAAACGCATTTACTGAATTTCTTTTTACTTCGCGTACGAGTGATCTCCCATTGAACGTACACTGCTATTTCAGACCACGTGCAGTTTCCTCAAGTAATACAAAATATATTATTTCACTTCAACTTTATAACAGCGCATATGAATGGATGATAATGATCACATGATAGGATAATAAAACATCATGTCGTCCTCTCTCGCTCGAGGTTCCCCGATTTCATTTTCCTTATTCGAAGCATCTAAAGACAACAACAATGTCATGGTGGGGACATTTTCATACAAAGTGGTTTATGTGCGATGAATCGTTTCAAGACGGGTTTATCGTTTCCCGGTCTCTGTAGAGGTAACATTTTGAATAAGTTTTCACACCACTTAATTGTTCCAGTATTGGTCATCAGGAAGCACAGGCACAACTTGCTTAAAGAAAGTAACAAGCCCCAATACTGATTTGTCGAAATATAACTTCTTCAAGAGAAAAAGAAAAAAGAAAAAAATATCCTGTTTAACAAAAATATCATTATCTGTAATCTGTTTTGCTGTTATGTTTTATAGATTTTACAAATTGAGATTTAACACAAGAGCCATATATATCGAGCAGAGTACAAGTGCTGTTGTTACTATTGTAGGTATGCGCTTATGTACATGTAATTGTAAGAACTAAATATCGAGAAAAACATACAGATTGCTCGTTATGTATGTCACCAGAAGGAACCTACTTGCTTACCTAATATATATCATCCAGAAATGTCACGTTAAAAAAATGGGTTTCCTGTCAAAGTTGGCGGTTGTGGTCTACTGAAATGGATCATACGTGTACGTGATGTTATTATTGAAAAAGCATAGGGTATGAATATGAGGAAGAGATATTGTCTATGTAGTTCAACCACGAAATCAAGCTTTTATCACCTCTGTTTGATGAATCCAACCACTCCGCCACCACCGCTCGCTCCTCTTTTGACGCAGTCATTTCAAAAATGAAGGATATTGTTGCCGACCTCAGGAACTGTCTCATTGGACAAACACTCTTTAATGTCGATACAGGAACAGATATTTATATTCTATAAAAATAATCATGTAATTATACCCCCCGCAACGAAGTAAATGGGGGTATACTGGAACCAGTTTGCCTGTCTGTCTGTCAGTCTGTCAGTAGAACAATTTTGCCCGGACATCTCCTTCTAAAGTTATGGATTGGTTTCAACGAAACATTCCAGATATGATAACTACCACCTGAAGTTGTGCAACCAGGTATAATTTTTTATTCTGACTTTTTTAACGGAGTTATTGCCCTTTGTTGAAAAATGCTTTCCCTCACAACTTCTCCAAAACTTCTTTGCCGATTTCAACGAAAGTTTTTCACATATGATAACTATTTGGTATGGGAGGGAGTACAGGCAGTATGTCATTGACCAGTATACTTAAATAAGTCTACAGCTCAGTCAATAAAGAAATCATTACTGGTGGGAGACCATGGATTGATTTGCAATGCTTTGCCTTAGTAAGCCTTTAGCTTACAGTTCTGGTTTATATAGTAGCGGGGGTATTAGTTAGCCTTTGGCTAACAGTTCTAGTTCGGTTTGGAATACAAGCCCAATGAAATTATTTCGAACATGGGAATGGAAAAGGACCGTACGATGATTTAGGTGGAACCACCTGTGTGACCAAGCACATGCCTGACGAGTCCATTCGTCACAGCAAGGCTGTCAATTGGGACGCAAAAGAGTTTTATAAATGGGCTACAAATTCAAAAATAAAGAAAGGAATGATAGATATTCCAGCGATATCGCTCAAGAACACCATGAATTAAAATACGATTATCGGGACTTCTGAATTTCGGGACTGTAACACTTGGAATGAGGCGCCGACATGTGTCTACGGAAAGGTAATTGTCAGGACCGAGAAGAGTCAAGTGGAAGCTCATCAGAAGGTTCAATAAGATGTTCGTGTCGAGGTGGTTCTAGCCGATGTAGATCATTTCTTGATGGGATGAAATGAACTTTCCGCAACACTTCTCTTCGTTCTTTTTCAGATGTTTCCGTGTAAAATTTTCTTTTGTTCAAATTTTGCCATAGTTTTATCGATTTTGGCAGACCCTTAGAAATCTCAAAAACTGTTACCAAAACAACACATTACTGACTAGAAAATTACCACCAAAACTTGGTACACAGATTACACCCTGTGATCGGTGTCTGCTCATTCGAGTGAAAATATCTCCACCACCAAACGGATATACAGTACACGCCGTGAAAACCAACTGTAAACAAATGTCAGTCGGTCATCAAGTAGATAACACGGGGATTTGTATGTCAAAGTTGTCGCGTCATTGAGTCTCAGCCATAGGTATATACCACCGTAAAATACGGGGGAAACCAGTAACCGATCGCGAGTAGTGATGGTTTTTTAGATTGATCGGGAAAGTCTTCAGTAAAACGTTATACGGGAACGGAGGGTAACTCCGGATCTAACATGGATGCTCGTCCTCAGCAAACGTCTTCTCTCGTTTTCTATGTGAATGGGAAAAAGGTGAGTTTGGGTTTCTTATTGTTAGTATATATAAAAGAAATTTAATCTCATAAATGAATTGTACACGTATGCTTTTTCCAGTCACGTAATATTCTTTATCGCTTTAAAGGAAGTCGGCAGTCTTTCATGTTTTCTTTGAGATATTATCAAACATTTTGCAGATATACATTCCGGTAAAACTGGTTTCGATATACTTGTTTAATGAGTTTACTCGTCAGTGACGGTATCTTTATCTTACACGGAGAAGGGTGTTGAAGGGAAATTACCCATTAAATAAATTAATTAAATAAACTTATATGATCTGAGTTTGGTTTGTGTAGAATGTCTTCATTTTCAATTATCTAAAATGTTTAGAAAAACAACGACAAAGTAAATTTTGTCGTTGTTGTCCACAGCAACCAACAAACGTTAAACACGCGCAACTCTTTCCGGATATTCTTGACTTGTCAATAAGGACCATTTACACCATAACACATAGGCAGTAGACCGAATCGCTTGTACCCCAGACATCAACCGAGAACATCCCCTGCTTTGTCGTTATCAGATCTTTGTCAAAAACGTTTGTTGTTTGATCCAAGGAAAGAGAAAATCAACCACAAAACTGCTAAATTTCCTTTTCAGTACAGCCCTCTACTCCGTCTACTCTTTGTTAGTTTCCAGTAACGCCCTCTACTCCGTCTACTCTTTGTTACTTTTCAGTAAAGCCCTCTACTCCGTCAAGTCTTTGTTACTTTTCAGTAAAGCCCTCTACTCTTTGTTACTTTTCAGTACAGCCCTTTACTCCGTCTAGTCTTTGTTACTTTTCAGTAAAGCCCTCTACTCCGTCTAGTCTTTGTTACTTTCCAGTAAAGCCCTCTACTCCGTCTAGTCTTTGTTACTTTCCAGTAAAGCCCTCTACTCCGTCTAGTCTTTGTTACTTTCAAGTAAAGCCCTCTACTCCGTCTTGTCTTTGTTACTTTCCAGTAAAGCCCTCTACTCCGTCTAGTCTTTGTTACTTTCCAGTAAAGCCCTCTACTCCGTCTAGTCTTTGTTACTTTTCAGTAAAGCCCTCTTCTCCGTCTAGTCTTTGTTGCTTCCACTGGTAGCAAATGTCAGCTGCGTCTTTCCATAATTTGCCACGAGAACATCATTAGATGTAATGATTGTTTTTTTGAGGCGTAAGGACAGGATGTTTACTGCTAGTAGTGTATATTTTGTGTCATAATTTGATGTCGACAGATACACATAAACAAGATATATGTCACTATCATATACATTGTAAAACTATTCATGAGCCAATGATTTGCGGAGCAATACACTTTCAAGTATTTTGGGGACCTATAAAGGGTTAATATTTTTTTTTATTTTATTTTTATTCAATTAGAACAATAATGAAACAAATAAATCATATCACTCTCTCTTGTTAGCCGGAATGGAAGTGCGCAGAGTTTGTTGATGTGGAAAGAAACCTGAGTACCCAGAGAAAACCCATACGTGGTCGGGCAGGTGACCTCATACTTATTCACGTCCGATCGGGGAATCCATCCCTGGCCGTCTTGTTAAAGAGCAATTACGCTATCCACTGCAACCTCTCCAAATAGGGTTAACTTCTGCTGTCGGATATTTGATCCGAAGACAGTTCAGAACCGTGTATAACCTGACTTGAAAACTTGCTGTACAGATATAGCCTGACCTTAAAACTGGCTGTACCAATATAGCATGACCTTAAAACTGTCTGTACAAATATAGCCTGACCTAAAACTGGCTGTACCAATATAGCCTGACCTTAAAACTGGCAGTACCAATATAGCATGACATGAAAACTGGCTGTACCAATATAGCATGTCCAGAAAACTGGCTGTACCAATATCACATGACCTGAAAACTGGCAATGCCAATATAGCCTGACATGAAAACTGGCTGTACCAATATCACATGACCTGAAAACTGGCAATGCCAATATAGCCTGACATGAAAATTGGCTGTACCAATATAGCATGACCTGAAAACTGGCTGTACCAATATCGCATGACCTGAAAACTGGCAATACCAATATAGCCTGACATGAAAACTGGCTGTACCAATATAGCATGACCTTAAAACTGGCTGTACCAATATAGCATGACCTGAAAACTGGCTGTACCAATATAGCATGACCTGAAAACTGGCTGTACCAATATAGCATGACCTGAAAACTGGCTGTACCAATATAACATGACCTGAAAACTGGCTGTACCAATATAGCCTGACAGGAAAACTGGCTGTACCAATATAGCATGACCTGAAAACTGGCTGTACCAATATAGCATGACCTGAAAACTGGCTGTACCAATATAACATGTCCTGAAAACTGGCAGTACCAATATAGCCTGACAGGAAAACTGGCTGTACCAATATAGCATGACCTGAAAACTGGCTGCACCAATATAGCATGACCTGAAAACTGGCAGTACCAATATAGCATGACCTTAAAACTGGCTGTACCAATAAAGCATGACCTGAAAACTGGCTGCACCAATATAGCATGTCCTGAAAACTGGCAATACCAATATAGCCTGACCTGAAAACTGGCTGTACCAATATAACATGACCTGAAAACTGGCTGTACCAATATAGCCTGACAGGAAAACTGGCTGTACCAATATAGCATGACCTGAAAACTGGCTGTACCAATATAGCATGACCTGAAAACTGGCTGTACCAATATAGCATGACCTGAAAACTGGCTGTACCAATATAGCATGACCTGAAAACTGGCTGTACCAATATAGCATGACCTGAAAACTGGCTGTACCAATATAGCATGACCTGAAAACTGGCTGTACCAATATAGCATGACCTGAAAACTGGCTGTACCAATATAGCATGACCTGAAAACTGGCTGTACCAATATAGCCTGACCTGAAAACTGGCTGTACCAATATAACATGACCTGAAAACTGGCTGTACCAATATAGCCTGACAGGAAAACTGGCTGTACCAATATAGCATGACCTGAAAACTGGCTGTACCAATATAGCATGACCTGAAAACTGGCTGTACCAATATAGCATGACCTGAAAACTGGCTGTACCAATATAGCATGACCTGAAAACTGGCTGTACCAATATAGCATGACCTGAAAACTGGCTGTACCAATATAGCATGACCTGAAAACTGGCTGTACCAATATAGCATGACCTGAAAACTGGCTGTACCAATATAGCATGACCTGAAAACTGGCTGTACCAATATAGCATGACCTGAAAACTGGCTGTACCAATATAGCATGACCTGAAAACTGGCTGTACCAATATAGCATGACCTGAAAACTGGCTGTACCAATATAGCATGACCTGAAAACTGGCTGTACCAATATAGCATGACCTGAAAACTGGCTGTACCAATATAGCCTGACCTGAAAACTGGCTGTACCAATATAACATGACCTGAAAACTGGCTGTACCAATATAGCCTGACAGGAAAACTGGCTGTACCAATATAGCATGACCTGAAAACTGGCTGTACCAATATAGCATGACCTGAAAACTGGCAGTACCAATATAGCATGACCTGAAAACTGGCTGTACCAATATAGCATGACCTGAAAACTGGCTGTACCAATATAGCATGACCTGAAAACTGGCTGTACCAATATAGCATGACCTGAAAACTGGCTGTACCAATATAGCATGACCTGAAAACTGGCTGTACCAATATAGCATGACCTGAAAACTGGCTGTACCAATATAGCATGACCTGAAAACTGGCTGTACCAATATAGCATGACCTGAAAACTGGCTGTACCAATATAGCATGACCTGAAAACTGGCTGTACCAATATAGCATGACCTGAAAACTGGCTGTACCAATATAGCATGACCTGAAAACTGGCTGTACCAATATAGCATGACCTGAAAACTGGCTGTACCAATATAGCATGACCTGAAAACTGGCTGTACCAATATAGCATGACCTGAAAACTGGCTGTACCAATATAGCATGACCTGAAAACTGGCTGTACCAATATAGCATGACCTGAAAACTGGCTGCACCAATATAGCATGACCTGAAAACTGGCAATACCAATATAGCCTGACCTGAAAACTGGCTGTACCAATATAACATGACCTGAAAACTGGCTGTACCAATATAGCCTGACATGAAAACTGGCTGTACCAATATAGCATGACCTGAAAACTGGCTGTACCAATATAGCATGACCTGAAAACTGGCTGTACCAATATAGCATGACCTGAAAACTGGCTGTACCAATATAGCATGACCTGAAAACTGGCTGTACCAATATAGCATGACCTGAAAACTGGCTGTACCAATATAGCATGACCTGAAAACTGGCTGTACCAATATAGCATGACCTGAAAACTGGCTGTACCAATATAGCATGACCTGAAAACTGGCTGTACCAATATAGCCTGACCTGAAAACTGGCTGTACCAATATAACATGACCTGAAAACTGGCTGTACCAATATAGCCTGACAGGAAAACTGGCTGTACCAATATAGCATGACCTGAAAACTGGCTGTACCAATATAGCATGACCTGAAAACTGGCAGTACCAATATAGCATGACCTGAAAACTGGCAATACCAATATAGCCTGACCTGAAAACTGGCTGTACCAATATAACATGACCTGAAAACTGGCTGTACCAATATAGCCTGACAGGAAAACTGGCTGTACCAATATAGCATGACCTGAAAACTGGCTGTACCAATATAGCATGACCTGAAAACTGGCAGTACCAATATAGCATGACCTGAAAACTGGCTGTACCAATATAGCATGTCCTGTAAACTGTCTGTACCAATATAGCATGTCCTGTAAACTGTCTGAACCAATATAGCATGTCCTGTAAACTGTCTGTACCAATATAGCATGACCTTAAAACTAGCTGTACCAATAGAGCATGTCCTGTAAACTGGCTGTACCAATATAGCATGACCTGAAAACTGGCTGTACCAACATAGCATGACCTGAAAACTGGCTGTACCAACATAGCATGTCCTGTAAACTGTCTGTACCAATATAGCATGACCTGTAAACTGTCTGTACCAATATAGCATGTCCTGTAAACTGTCTGTACCAATATATCATGTCCTGTTAACTGTCTGTACGAATATAGCATGACCTTAAAACTGGCTGTACCAATATAGCATGTCCTGTAACCTGGCTGTACCAATATAGCATGACCTGTAAACTGGCTGTACCAATATAGCATGTCCTGTAAACTGGCTGTACCAATATAGCATGTCCTGTAAACTGGCTGTACCAATATAGCATGACCTGAAAACTGGCTGTACCAATATAGCATGACCTTAAAACTGAATGTACAAATATAGCATGACCTTAAAACTGGCTGTACCAATATAGCATGACCTTAAAACTGGCTGTACCAATATAGCATGACCTTAAAACTGGCTGTACCAATACAGCATGTCCTGTAAACTGGCTGTACCAATATAGCATGACCTTAAAACTGGCTGTAGCTACAAAGCCTGACCTTAAAACTGAATGTACCAATATAGCATGACCTTAAAACTGGCTGTACCAATATAGCATGTCCTGTAAACTGTCTGTACCAATATAGCATGTCCTGTGACCTGGCTGTACCAATCTAGCATGACCTGTAAACTGGCTGTACCAATAAAGCATGTCCTGTAAACTGGCTGTACCCATATAGCATGACCTTAAAACTGGCTGGACCAACAAAGCCTGACCTTAAAACTGAATGTACCAATATAGCATGTCCTGAAAACTGGCTGTACCAACATAGCCATTTGAAAAATGACTGTACTAATATAGCATGACCTTAAAAATGACTGTACTAATATAGCCTGACCTGAAAACTGGTAAAAATCCCGGTTTTTCCTTGTGGCTTGAAGTTCATCTTTGCCCACCTCTCCATCATATAACCATTGGTTATAGCTTGGTTTTGTTCCAAACCCGTTGCAATTTTGAGTTTCCACCCTTTTCCACTGTTAACATTTGACGCGAGGCATTTCTGGTCAGTCACGTACCGATTTATAGGATCAGGTTAAGACGTTACCTATTTAGTTTGTTTGGACAGAACGAAACTAATAGCTAAATCTTTTGAACGCAGGAATAATTTCAAAATTAATAGCATTAGGGTTAAATCGTGATATCATTTTCTTTCCTGTGATATGATGACAGAAAATTCACAAAGAAAGTAAAAGTACCAATAAATGTTCATATATCACATGTTTGCAACGGCTCTGACACCAGGTAACAGGTGATATATCTGTAGAAGCATGAGGATAATAAGTGGGAGAAATAGATAGAAGTTCCGTCGGAGATCGTCTGCCGTCCGCTCGATCGAGGGTGTGTCAAGATGTCCTTGTCATTGTGTCTCATTCGATAACTTTTTTGTAAAGAAGGAAGAAAAATAGTAACTAACTGGTGTTGTTTTTTTCGGTTTACGTTTAATTCTACAGTAAAACATTATACGGGAACGAAGGGTAACTCCGGATCTAACATGGATGTTCTTCCTCAGCGAACGTCTTCTCTCGTTTTCTATGTGAATGGGAAAAAGGTGAGTTTGGGTTTCTTGTTCGAAATGAACGAACGTAATTTATATTCATGTCATCAAGATAGTGTTTACGTTTCCTGTCAAGTTGTTTTCTTAATCAGGAAGTTTGAAGTTTCCATGTTATGATGTGCTTTGCCTGTATATATTTTTGTCTGTAAAACACCCCCGGGGTACGTGTCGCGTGCTATGTATTGTCCAGCCGTTGTGTTAACATACCTATGTGTTAGGTCCCTCACTCTGGCGAGCTATCCTAATACATGTACCAGTTATCACCAGGACAAACCACATATTGACAATTTGCAAAGTCACGAAATTCTATGTAACTGATCAGGCTGACAGTAAATCATCGTGCTCTTAATCAATTAACAAAACATAACCAATCCGTCGGTGGTCATGGTATAGGATCAAGATCGGCGATAGCCGGAATGATACCACGGATCGCGATAATAATTTATGATTTTTGGTCAATTTTCACAAGTGATAAACAAGCTGGTGGACCTTTATTAGCCCACCCCGATAAAATGTTTGCAGTCCTGCAACATTCTTATGCAGGAATTAGACAGGTAATAGGGTCTTATATTATCTTTATGTGTTTAAGCCGAGCTGTACACTCAGTATAGTTATCTAGGTTAGGTATTTGGCTGATATAGTGCTCTATAGATATCTAGGTAAGGCCAACACAGTAGTAGGTGTGTTTCAGGTAACATGCATGAAAAAAACAGGGTAGGTCGGCAGGCTATTTTTTTTTTTTTTTTTTCACAATTTTACAATGGTTATTGAATTGTCAAGAATAAGTCAGACTCCTAGAACAGGAAACAGTACATTTTAATGAGTGGCTATGAACTTTTCCTGGCTAATAAATTAATTTTAGACACAAGTAGGCGATGCAATCTCTAGGGTCGGCAGGGAAACCTAGGGTAGGTCGAGATACCTGAAACACACACCTTTCTTTTTTGGCCTAAGTCACAAGCCGACTTGACCTCTCTGAAAAATCGGAAGTATCAAGACGCCACCTGGGTAAATACCTGCCTGATATGGACGAGCATGCAGGTACGATAACCGACAAATATACACATACACCGTAGTCTTCCTTGTAAAGGTGCTGCCATTGTACGGATGGTATTCTCTGTACATTTGGATCATGTGTGGACCAATGAGTCAACTGTGCTTAAAATTTGAGTTAGAGAAAATAAAACAGCTTAGACAAGATTTAAACTCCATCTATAAAAAGTACACACACAAAAAAAAATAAAAAAATCACCAAAACAAGACCAAAAAATCATCGGTCATAACATTAACGTGTACTTATAATTCACCTGTAAGTAAAGAATACCTTTGTATATATAGTTACGTGTGTAAATAAAGCATATCTGTGTATATATAGTTACGTGTGTAAATAAAGCATACCTGTGTATATATAGTTACGTGTGTAAGTAAAGTATAGCTGTATCTACAATTCAAGCTACATATGTGTTGGTATAGTTACGCGTCTAGAAATAGGCTATATGTATCTACAAGTTACATGTGTAGATAAAGTCTATCTGTATCTACAGGCTACGTGTGTAGATATAGTGTATCTGTATCTACAGGCTACGTGTGTAGATATAGTGTATCTGTATCTACAGGCTACGTGTGTAGATATAGTTTATCTGTGTCTACAAGCTACATGTTTAGGTATAGTTACGTGTGTAGATATAGTTTATCTGTGTCTACAGGCTACGTGTGTAGATAAAGTTTATCTGTGTCTACAGGCTACGTGTGTAGATATAGTGTATCTATGTCTACAGGCTACGTGTGTAGATATAGTTTATCTGTGTCTACAGGCTACATGTTTAGGTATAGTTACGTGTGTAGATATAGTTTATCTTTGTCTACAGGCTACATGTTTAGGTATAGTTACGTGTGTATATATAGTTTATCTGTGTCTACAGGCTACATGTTTAGGTATAGTTACGTGTGTAGATATAGTGTATCTGTATCTACAGGCTTCATGTTTAGGTATAGTTGCGTGTGTAGATATAGTGCATCTGTGTCTACAGGCTTCATGTTTAGGTATAGTTACGGGTGTAGATATTCCGTCTTTGCGTATTGCAGAGTTATCTTCTCTTGAGAGCAGGTATTGCTTGTTACCATCCCCTCTCTGTCGTTTTGTCAGGTAAACTATCTCGTCACTGTCGTTTTGTTAGGTAAACCAGCTATTCCCTGTCGTTTTGACAGGTAAATCATCTCCTCTCTGTCGTTTAGTCAGGTAAATCGTCTATTCCCTGTCGTTTTGTCAGGTTAACCATCTACTCCCTGTCGTTTTCGCAGGTAAACCATCTCCTCTCTGTCGTTTTGTCAGGTAAACCATCTCCTCACTGTCGTTTTGTCAGGTAAACCATCTCCTCCCTGTCGTTTAGTCTGGTAAACCATCTATTCTCTGTCGTTTTGTCAGGTAAACCATCTCCTCACTGTCGTTTTGTCAGGTAAACCATCTCCTCCCTGTCGTTTAGTCTGGTAAACCATCTATTCCCTGTCGTTTTGTCAGGTAAACCATCTCCTCACTGTCGTTTTGTCAGGTAAACCATCTCCTCCCTGTCGTTTAGTCTGGTAAACCATCTATTCCCTGTCGTTTTGTCCGGTAAACCATCTCCTCACTGTCGTTTTGTCAGGTAAACCATCTCCTCCCTGTCGTTTAGTCTGGTAAACCATCTATTCCATGTCGTTTTGTCAGGTAAACCATCTCCTCACTGTCGTTTTATCTGGTAAACCATCTATTCCCTGTCGTTTTGTCAGGTAAACCGTCTCTTCACTGTCGTTTTGTCAGGTAAACCATCTCCTCACTGTCGTTTTGTTAGGTAAATCATCTATTCCCTGTGGTTTTGTCAGGTAAACCATCTCCCCCCTGTCGTTTTGTCAGGTAAACTATCTCCTCAATGTCGTTTTGTTAGGTAAATCGTCTCGTCTCTGTCGTTTTGTCAGGTAAACCATCTCCTCTCTGTCGTTTTGTCAGGTAAACCATCTCCTCACTGTCGTTTTGTCAGGTAAACCATCTCTTTCCTGTCGTTTTGTCAGGTATACCATATCTTCCCTGTCGTTCTGCAATGTATATCATCTATTCCTGCCGTTTTTTCAGGTTTACCATGGTAATGACGAGCGGTGAATAACACAGGAGTATATAGTGTAATTTCACCAACATAAACTACTACTTACTTGTAACAAGGTACTATAAAAAACATAATTAGGCATTGTGTGAATGTTTGCTTGGAAATTAGGGGTTTCCTAGTTATATTGAAAAATATGTGTATTCCATGGTCCTGTTGTTTGTGTGTTCAACATAATGACCACTTGTTATATATCAGCAAACATTTTACAGCAAAGAAGGCTATTTTCAATTTGTTTGACAACACCTAAGGGCTTCGTCTATATATCGAATAGAACACCTGAGGACATCGTCTATATAGCCAACAGAACACCCGAGGATATCGACTATATATCCAACAGAACACCCAAGGACATCGTCTATATATCCAACAGAACACCCGAGGACATCGTCTATATATCCATTAGACCACCCGAGAACATTGTCTTTATATCCAACAGAACACTCGAGGACATCGTCTATATATCCAACAGAACACCAGAGGCCATCGACTATATATCCAACAGAACACCCGAGGACATCGTCTATATATCCAACAGAACACCCGAGGACATCGTCTATATATCCAACAGAACTCTCGACGACATCGTCTATATTTCCAACAGAACACGAGAGGCCATCGTCTATATATCCAACAGAACACTCAAGGACATCGACTATATATCCATCAGAACACCCGAGGACATCGTCTATATATTCAACAGAACACCCGAGGACATCGTCTTTATATCCAACAGAACACCCGAGGACATCGTCTATATATCCAACAGAACACCCGAGGACATCGACTATATATCCAACAGAACACCCAGGCCATCGTCTATATATCCAACAGAACACTCAAGGACATCGACTATATATCCATCAGAACACCCGAGGACATCGTCTATATATCCAACAGACCACCCGAGGACATTGTCTATATATCCAGCTGAACACTGAAGGCATCGTCTATATATCCAACAGAACGCCCGAGGATATCGACTATATATCCAACAGAACACCCGAGGATATCGTCTATATATCCAACAGAACACCCGAGGATATCGTCTATATATACAACAGAACACCCGAGGAAATCGTCTATATATCCAACAGAACACCCGAGGACATCGTCTATATATCCAACAGAACACCCGAGGACATCGTCTATATATCCAACAGAACACCCGAGGACATCGTCTATATATCCAACAGAACACCCGAGGACATCGTCTATATATCCAACAGAACACCCGAGGACATCGTCTATATATCCAACAGAACACCCGAGGACATCGTCTATATATCCAACAGAACACCCGAGGACATCGTCTATATATCCAACAGAACACCCGAGGACATCGTCTATATATCCAACAGAACACCCGAGGACATCGTCTATATATCCAACAGAACACCCGAGGACATCGTCTATATATCCAACAGAACACCCGAGGACATCGTCTATATATCCAACAGAACACCCGAGGACATCGTCTATATATCCAACAGAACACCCGAGGACATCGTCTATATATCCAACAGAACACCCGAGGACATCGTCTATATATCCAACAGAACACCCGAGGACATCGTCTATATATCCAACAGAACACCCGAGGACATCGTCTATATATCCAACAGAACACCCGAGGACATCGTCTATATATCCAACAGAACACCCGAGGACATCGTCTATATATCCAACAGAACACCCGAGGACATCGTCTATATATCCAACAGAACACCCGAGGACATCGTCTATATATCCAACAGAACACCCGAGGACATCGACTATATATCCAACAGAACACCCGAGGACATCGACTATATATCCAACAGAACACCCGAGGACATCGTCTATATATCCAACAGAACACCCGAGGACATCGTCTATATATCCAACAGAACACCCGAGGACATCGTCTATATATCCAACAGAACACCCGAGGACATCGTCTATATATCCAACAGAACACCCGAGGACATCGTCTATATATCCAACAGAACACCCGAGGACATCGTCTATATATCCAACAGAACACCCGAGGACATCGTCTATATATCCAACAGAACACCCGAGGACATCGTCTATATATCCAACAGAACACCCGAGGACATCGTCTATATATCCAACAGAACACCCGAGGACATCGTCTATATATCCAACAGAACACCCGAGGACATCGTCTATATATCCAACAGAACACCCGAGGACATCGTCTATATATCCAACAGAACACCCGAGGACATCGACTATATATCCAACAGAACACCCGAGGACATCGACTATATATCCAACAGAACACCCGAGGACATCGTCTATATATCCAACAGAACACCCGAGGACATCGACTATATATCCAACAGAACACCCGAGGACATCGTCTATATATCCAACAGAACACCCGAGGACATCGTCTATATATCCAACAGAACACCCGAGGACATCGTCTATATATCCAACAGAACACCCGAGGACATCGTCTATATATCCAACAGAACACCCGAGGACATCGTCTATATATCCAACAGAACACCCGAGGACATCGTCTATATATCCAACAGAACACCCGAGGACATCGTCTATATATCCAACAGAACACCCGAGGACATCGTCTATATATCCAACAGAACACCCGAGGACATCGTCTATATATCCAACAGAACACCCGAGGACATCGTCTATATATCCAACAGAACACCCGAGGACATCGTCTATATATCCAACAGAACACCCGAGGACATCGTCTATATATCCAACAGAACACCCGAGGACATCGTCTATATATCCAACAGAACACCCGAGGACATCGTCTATATATCCAACAGAACACCCGAGGACATCGTCTATATATCCAACAGAACACCCGAGGACATCGTCTATATATCCAACAGAACACCCGAGGACATCGTCTATATATCCAACAGAACACCCGAGGACATCGTCTATATATCCAACAGAACACCCGAGGACATCGTCTATATATCCAACAGAACACCCGAGGACATCGTCTATATATCCAACAGAACACCCGAGGACATCGTCTATATATCCAACAGAACACCCGAGGACATCGTCTATATATCCAACAGAACACCCGAGGACATCGTCTATATATCCAACAGAACACCCGAGGACATCGTCTATATATCCAACAGAACACCCGAGGACATCGTCTATATATCCAACAGAACACCCGAGGACATCGTCTATATATCCAACAGAACACCCGAGGACATCGTCTATATATCCAACAGAACACCCGAGGACATCGTCTATATATCCAACAGAACACCCGACGACATCGACTATATATCCAACAGAACACCCGAGGACATCGTCTATATATCCAACAGAACTCCCGACGACATCGTCTATATATCCAACAGAACAACCAAGGACATCGTCTATATATCCAACAGAACACCCGACGACATCGTCTATATATCCAACAGAACACCCGAGGACATCGTCTATATATCCAACAGAACACCCGAGGATAGTGTCTGCATGTTATATAAACAGCAAAAAATCAATCTTCCTTATTTTAGAACAGTGAAGAATATCTTTGGCTAAAACAAGCATTACAGATGTATTATGTTCAATTTGATCTTCAATTTGATAAACTAGTGTGCTGTTGATAGTTGATAAACGAGTGTGTTGTTAATAATTGAAAAAAATGAGTGTTATGTTTTATTATTAAAAGACGAGTGTGCTGTTTATAACTGATAAACGAGTGTTGTGTTTATAATTGATTAACAAGTGTGATGTTGATAATTGATAAACGACTTTGTTGTTTATAATAGATAAACGAGTTTGTTGTTTATAATCGATAAACAAGTGTATTATTTATAATTGATAAACCAGTGTGTTGTTTATGATTTATAAACAAGTTTGTGTTTTATGATAGAATGACGAGTTTGTTGTTTATAATTGATAAACGAGTTTGTTGATTATAATTGATAAACCAGTGTGTTGTTTATAATTTATAAACAAGTTTGTGTTATATGATAGATTGACGAGTTTGTTGTTTATAATTGATAAACGAGTTTGTTGTTTATAATCGATTAACAAGTTTGTGTTTTATAATAGATAAACGAGGGTGTTGTTTTATAATAGATAAACTAGTGTGTTGTTTATAATCGATAATCAAATTTCTTAATAAACGTTAACCATGTTTTTGCAGGTTGTTGATCCTGATCCCGATCCAGAGACTACTCTTCTTCAGTTTTTACGCACAAAACGTATCCTTGAAAAGTTTGGTGCAATAACCATCCCACTTGACTTACTTAAAAGAGGATACACGGAAAATGAGCAGCAGTGACTTGAAATAGTTCAATCGCTGTAAAATGTAAAAATAAAGAAAAACATTCTGAATTTTAAACAGAGATGAAGCCCTTGATATCTAGATACAAAATAAGATAACAAAATGGGGTAGAAAAAGGTCTTAACCAAACAATTAAACTGTTTAGGTCTCAATGGCCAAAACTGTGTTTATAACGAATATTTTCATTATGGCAGAAACAAGTCGGACGTTAAATACACTTTACTGTCACGCATTGGTGTCCATCTGGGTTTATTCCTGTGTTCTAAATTGTATGTGGGTTTAATGTGTACTTTCATCAGGGTTTACTATGTACTTCCATCAGGGTTTACTGTGTACTTCCATCAGGGTTTATTGTGTACTTCCATCAGGGTTTACTGTGTACTTCCATCAGGGTTCACAGTGTACTTCCATCAGGGTTTACTGTGTACTTCCATCAGGGTTTACTGTTTGTCCTAGAGTTTCACCAGGGTTAAATATTTTACTTAAACCTTCAGGGTTTCATCTGGTTTTTCTGTTTTACTTAGATTTTTATTGCGGTTTAATGTTTTACTTTGACTTTCACCTTGGTTAACTGCTACCTACATTTTCTTCATGGTTTTGAAGTTGTACTCAGACTTTCACCTGGGCTTGATGTTTTATTTAGACTTTCACCTGGGCTTAATGTTTTATTTAGACTTTCATCTGGGCTTAATGTTTTATTTAGACTTTCATCTGGGCTTGATGTTTTATTTAGACTTTCATCTGGGATTAATGTTTTATTTAGACTCTCATCAAGGTTAAATATTGTACTGAGACTTTCATCAATGTTTAATATTGTACTGAGACTCTCATCAAGGTTAAATATTGTACTGAGACTTTCATCAATGTTTAATATTGTACTGAGACTCTCATCAAGGTTAAATATTGTACTGAGACTTTCATCAATGTTTAATATTGTACTGAGACTCTCATCAAGGTTAAATATTGTACTGAGACTTTCATCAATGTTTAATATTGTACCGAGACTTTCATCAAGGTTTGATATTGTACCGAGACTTTCATCAATGTTTAATATTGTACCGAGACTTTCATCAATGTTTAATATTGTACTGAGACTTTCATCAAGGTTTAATGTTGTACCGATACTTTCATCAAGATTAAATATTGTACTGATACTCTCATCAAGGTTTAATATTGTACTGAGACTTTCATCAAGGTTAAATATTGTACTGAGACTTTTATCAAGGTTAAATATTGTACTGAGACCTTCATCAATGTTAAATATTGTACTGAGACTTTCATCAAGGTTTAATTTTGTACTGAGACTCTCATCAAGGTTTGATATTGTACTGAGACTTTCATCAATGTTTAATATTGTACCAAGACTTTCATCAATGTTTAATATTGTACCGAGACTTTCATCAATGTTTAATATTGTACTGAGACTTTCATCAAGGTTTAATATTGTACTGAGACTTTCATCAATATTAAATATTGTACTGAGACTTTCATCAATGTTAAATATTGTACTGAGACTTTCATCAAGGTTTAATATTGTACCGAGACTTTCATCAAGGTTTGATATTGTACCGAGACTTTCATCAAGGTTTAATATTGTACTGAGACCCTCATCAAGGTTAAATATTGTACTGATACTTTCATCAAGGTTTAATATTGTACCGAGACTTTTATCAATGTTTAGAATTGTACTGAGACTCTCGTCAAGGTTAAATATTGTACCGAGACTTTCATCAAGGTTTAATATTTTACTGAGACTTTTATCAATGTTTAATATTGTACCGAGACTTTCATCAAGGTTTAATATTGTAACGAGACTTTCATCAATGTTTGATATTGTACCGAGACTTTCATCAATGTTTAATATTGTACCGAGACTTTCATCAATGTTTAATATTGTACCGAGACTTTCATCAAGGTTTGATATTGTACCGAGACTTTCATCAAAGTTTAATATCGTACTGAGACTCTCATCAATGTTTAATATTGTACTGAGACTCTCATCAAGGTTAAATATTTTACCGAGACTTTCATCAAGGTTTAATATTGTGCTGAGACTCTCATCAATGTTTAATAGTGTACCGAGACTTTCATCAACGTTTAATATTGTACTGAGACTCTCATCAATGTTTAATAGTGTACCGAGACTTTCATCAATGTTTAATATTGTACTGAGACTCTCATCAAGGTTAAATATTGTACCGAGACTTTCATCAAGGTTTAATATTTTACTGAGACTTTTATCAAGGTTAAATATTGTACCGAGACTTTCATCAAGGTTTGATATTGTACCGAGACTTTCATCAAAGTTTAATATCGTACTGAGACTCTCATCAATGTTTAATATTGTACTGAGACTTTCATCAAGGTTTAATATTTTACTGAGACTCTTATCAAGGTTTAATATTGTACCGAGACTTTCATCAATGTTTAATATTGTACTGAGACTTTCATCAAGGTTAAATATTGTACTGAGACTTTCATCAATGTTTAATATTGTACCGAGACTTTCATCAAGGTTTGATATTGTACCGAGACTTTCATCAATGTTTAATATTGTACTGAGACTCTCATCAAGGTTAAATATTGTACCGAGACTTTCATCAAGGTTTAATATTTTACTGAGACTTTTATCAAGGTTAAATATTGTACCGAGACTTTCATCAATGTTTGATATTGTACTGAGACTTTCATCAAGGTTAAATATTGTACTGAGACTTTCATCAATGTTTAATATTGTACCGAGACTTTCATCAAGGTTTGATATTGTACCGAGACTTTCATCAATGTTTAATATTGTACTGAGACTCTCATCAAGGTTAAATATTGTACCGAGACTTTCATCAAGGTTTAATATTTTACTGAGACTTTTATCAAGGTTTAATATTGTACCGAGACTTTTATCAAGGTTAAATATTTTACTGAGACTTTCATCAATGTTTAATATTGTACTGAGACTCTCATCAAGGTTAAATATTGTACCGAGACTTTCATCAAGGTTTAATATTTTTCTGAGACTTTTATCAAGGTTTGATATTGTACCGAGACTTTTATCAAGGTTAAATATTGTACTGAGACTCTTATCAAGGTTTAATATTGTACCGAGACTTTTATCAATGTTGACACTTTTACTTGTATACTTCCTGTGTCCTGTCTTTTATCCGTTTTCATATTGAACACTGACTTTCATCTGAGGGTAATATTTTACTTAGAATTTACTGTTTTGCTTTAATATAAAGGGGACCATCAATACAAATCAAGTAATGTTTACAAACAAGTCCTTATCCTATTAAAGTACGATTGACAGGGACAAAGCTCGGCTGTGGGGAGGGAGGATGTGGTGCGTGCACAGTGATGGTCTCCGCGTGCGACACTGTTAGCAACCAGGTCAGGTAAGCACCACGTACTATTTTGTCTTCTTTTTAATTTTTTTTGCCTGGCATTTGAAAAGATACACATTAAAGGTTAAAGAAAACGTTGTTATGACAGCCTTTGTCATACTCGGTAAAGCAATATTGAAAAATGGAATTTCTTTTCACGTATCCATGACAGCAGAGGCTGTAATGACTGTTGGTATTTTTGTCAAAATGAAAATGAAGTTTCAACAATCTTATATGATGTAGTAAAGATGCAAAAGGAACAATACAGAATATAGTAAGTTGCATTTTCTGTTGTTAGGCATTTTTCTGTCAATGCATGCTTGGCGCCGATTTGTTCACTGCACGGTCTAGCCATTACGACAGTGGAGGGTATAGGTAGCATCAAACATGGACTCCATCCGGTCCAAGTAGGTAACTTTGTGGACACACAAGTCAATGATCTAACCTACCCACATCCTCTACTTCGAGATATTTTCCAATAAAGCAATAAACATCGCGATTTCGTTTCATTCTCTGCTAAGACATATGTTCAAATTTCAATTCACTTCCAGACCTAACCTCAGACCTAACCTCAATATACTCCTTGGTGATATACGGTTGTGAGTTGGGAGTATCACACTGAACCAATGGATACATTGTAACCCTGGAAGAGACTTTTCAAACGGTTCATTTTATTGTAGGAGAAAATAGCCAAAGCTCATGGGTCACAGTGCGGGTTCTGCACCCCTGGAATCGTCATGTCCATGTACACCCTCCTAAGGAATATCACCAACCCTAGCATGAAGGACATGGAAAGTGCTTTTGAAGGTTTGTTGGTTATGTCAATCAATTCTACTTTAAAAAAAGGAATTGAGAAAACTTATTTCCCCTATACAAATTATGGATCTTTACTTGATAAATACTGACTTCGAGAAAACATGCTACCCCAGTTTTATGGATTCGATTTCTCTGTATAAAAGTCACACATTTTATCTGACTTCTATTGGTAGCTAGCTAATTGGTGTCTCTGAAGACCATTTAAACTCTATGGATGATTTATAGAGGTACATTTCTGCTTATACAGGTAATTTGTGTAGGTGCACAGGTTACAGACCTATACTTGAAGGGTTTAAGTCCTTCACAAAGGTAAGTCGTTTTTACAGTCCATAAACATAGAATTGTTGTCAGGTAAATTTAATTGTCCAGAAAGTGTAGCTTTAATTTTCTTTTCTTACAATGCAAAAAATTAGGAAGCCTTTAAAATATGTGGACTGTAGCAAGTGTTACGTGTTTATATCGACTACAGAAGGATAGGATAAGCCTCTTCCTACCTACTGGCCAGATACATCAGCCTGTGTTAGCAGGAGCCCGTGACGTTAACTGTCACGACGATGTACTACCTACTGGCCAGATACATCAGCATGTGTTAGCAGGGGCCCGTGACGTTAACTGTCACCTACTGGCCAGGTACATCAGCCTGTGTTAGCAGGGGCCCGTGGCGTTAACTGTCACGATGATGTACGGCCATAGTGTGTGGAACGGCTGGTATTATGTCTTACAACAGAATGTAAGTAATAACGGAAACATAGTAATGTTATACATGCTTTGCGATACTAAAGACTTCTGAATACTAAAAGTATGATTTTTGTCACTAAATTTATTATTTTTGTTAATGACGATTCGGTAAACTTATTTCTATAACTAAGGAAGCCTGTGCCCTGGGTACGGCCTGTTGTCGGAACCAGACTAAATCAAATGGAGATAGCAATTCAGACCGACGGACGGTGAATGGTTCGGTCGTCAGCACGTGTAATGGTGACGCTCTGGCATTGGTTAACGGAAACGGATTTGTGGATCACCAGGTAAAATCAAAATTTTAAGTATGATTATAAATGTGTTAACACATTCTTTAAAAACAATAACAAGGCAACCGTTATTTTGTTTCCGTTTAACTCTTTTAATCCTACCTTCAATTATAACTCATTACGTTTTCAGATCAACAAAATAAATTTCAAAGATTATGAGTGTATAGTTAACATATGTGCTTGGGGAATGTAGCAAGTTCCTGGTCGCGAAAGAACAGTTATATTTCAATGGACATTGAAAAGCAATATTTCAACAATGTCTGCGCTGTTCAAATCCGAGTTGTTTTAGCTTCTGGACTATAGCATAGTGGATCGATAACTAACTCCCGAGAGTGTGAATTCAAGGCAAAGCGGAGATATTGTCTATTAAACAAATTACCTTTATATAGATTGAATTAAGTAAAGGTATACTATATACATGTATCCTTGTATGTGAGGTTATTAAATAAAGTTGTGCACAAACTAAAATTAGAAATAGAGTTAAACGATGTAACAACACAGTCACACGCAATAAGGAAACCACATTTTACCTAAAAATATGTACAGGTAAAAAATTTAACTTGATACCAACATAACCGGTCCAGGGCGCTGTTTCTTTTGTATGCTTGACCGATTTAGATAAAAAGCAGTCTACCTTAACAGGTACCGATAACCCGATACCTCGGGTCAACAATGTGACTCTAGTATACATTGTGATGTATCTATATACTGTATGATATTGTGGCATATTTAACGTGAAGAAAAAAATTGTTTACCTTTTCAGTGCTACAGTTTCGCACTGTATATGATTTAGTCGTGGAGGAGATAACAAAGTGACAAACGCCTGAATCTTTAATTTAACCCCCATCCTTCTTTGAGTTGTCGTACCTCTCAAGACATAACATTTGAACATTAGATTAAACACATCAATTTGAACGAAAAAAGCCTTGCAGCAGTGTTAAATTCCTTTATACTCGACGATGTAGTAATTCAAACCACACTGGTACTCGCTGATAATTTTGCACTTTTTATTTTGTTTTGATTTGTGTCCTTATCAGCATCAATTATCGCATACACAATGTATCTATTCATTTGTAAATTGAATATCAAAAGTTTACCTCTTTATCAGGCGATGACCAATGGAGACAACCAGACAACAGACCTCTTGCCAGCAGACTCAACACAAGACCCGATCTTTCCACCGCAACTTAGGGTAAGGTCAACTTTCTATAAGCAAATACCCAGAGCAAGATAAAACTATCTGTAGGCAAAATTTCAGGGCAAGATCAAACTATAGGCAATATTATTCAAAATCTAAATTCAGATTCTACAACATATTTATTGTCAGCAGAAAGTAAACAGTGAGATTTATCATAGCATCTTTTTAATGCATTTTATTTCCTTTGGCTCGACTCAAGTCATTGCAATCTCATTACCTCAACAAACTGTAAACTTATTCCTTGAGTAACTTATTATTTGTCAGACAAGTGAGTATGATGACCAGTTCCTCTACTACAAAGGGGAGAGGGCAGTCTGGTATAGGCCAACATCACTGGACCAGCTGCTAGAACTTAAGGCTGTGCACCCAACTGCAAAACTGGTAATCGGCAACACAGAAATCGGTTAGTAAACTGGACTTATTTTCTAGTTAGGTCTACACTAAATTGTTTTGGAAAGACATAGGGAACTGCAGATCTGTTTTATCTCATTTGGATCATTTTAGTTATAAATACATTTATAATCACTGGAAGGGGACATTCACTTAATCGACACTGAAATATTGAAGAACAACAGTGTCAAGTCTATTAAGTCAGCATTAATGTTGAATTTCTGAATTTCTTTTCCGCGAACTATGATAAAGCAAGCCAAGCTGTTGAAGTTTCAAATTCATCCCATTTCATTTTAACAAATTGTATTCATGATGTTATATGAATAGTATTGAACAACAGGCTTATACGCCTATATCAGTTCTCTCCTTCAAAAGCATATTTCATGGTTTAACCTTTGATAATAAAATGTTACGTTTTGATTAATTTTCTATAATTATCTTTTTTCTGGATTAAGTTTTAATAATATATTTCAGGAGTTGAAATAAAGTTCAAGAACATGCATTACCCTGTAATGATTGCGCCTACTCACATACCAGAGCTACGGAGTGTGGTCACTGTCGGTGATGGCATCCTATTTGGGGCCTCTGTCACTCTCACCCAGCTTAATGAAACTCTCAACGGTGCTATAGACACAATGCCAGGTATTTATCTAGAATGATACTTGTCAAAGTTCAAACACCTGTTAGTATTGGTTAAAAGTCAATTATAATTGTTACTATAGATACAATGTACTATTTTAAGTTAAAGTTCCAGTTCAGTATATATTTTGTTAATTTTTCTAGTCTAGTCTAGCCTAGTTCAATAAGCATCGACTGCTAACATAGGTTAGACATCAACGCATTATGCTCTTTGAAATTTAGATCAAAGCAATACCAACCTTACAATTACAGTATATAGTGATACCTGTATTACATGTAACTGACATCATGTGTAACAGAACATATTGGTCAGATTAACCTGTCTGATGCGTCACCCTGTGTGACAACATATTGGTCAGATTAACCTGTCTGATGTATCACCCTGTGTGACAGAACATATTGGTCAGATTAAATTT
Source organism: Mizuhopecten yessoensis (assembly GCF_002113885.1). Lineage (NCBI taxonomy): Eukaryota > Metazoa > Mollusca > Bivalvia > Pectinida > Pectinidae > Mizuhopecten > Mizuhopecten yessoensis. Next base: position 21,188 of record NW_018407647.1, on the reverse strand, counting down.
TCTGATGCGTCACCCTGTGTGACAACATATTTGTCCGATCAACCTGTCTGATGTGTCACTCTGTGCGACAGGCCATATTGGTCAGATTAACCTATCCGATGCGTCACCCTGTGTGACAACACATTGGTCCGATTAACCTGTCTGATGGGACACCCTGTGTGACAGAACATAATGGTCAGATTAACCTATCTGATGCGTCACCCTCTGCGACAACATATTGCTCCGATCAACCTGTCTGATGTGACCCTCTGTGTGAAAGAACATATTGGACAGATTAACCTATCTGATGCGTCTCCCTCTGCGACAACATATTGCTCCGATCAACCTGTCTGATGTGACCCTCTGTGTGAAAGAACATATTGGACAGATTAACCTATCTGATGCGTCATGCTGTGTGACAGCGTATTGGTCCGATTAACCTGTCTGAGGTGACACCCTGTGTGACGGAACATATTGGTCGGATAAACTTTTCTGATGAGTCACCCTGTGTGACAACATATTTGTCCGATCAACCTGTCTGATGTGTCACTCTGTGCGACAGGCCATATTGGTCAGATTAACCTATCTGATGAGTCACCCTGTGTAACAACATATTGGTCCGATTAACCCGTCTGATGTGACACCCTGTGTGAAACAAATATTGGTCATATTAACCTGTTTGATGTGTCACCCTGTGGGACAGAACATATTTGTCAGATAAACCTGTCTGATGTGACAACCTGTGTGACAGAACAATTGGTCGGATAAACTTTTCTGATGAGTCACCCTGTGTGCCAACATATTGGTCCGATCAACCTGTCTGATGTGTCACTCTGTGTGACAGAACATATTGGTCAGATAAACTATTCTGATGAGTCACCCAGTGTGACAACATATTGGTCCGATCAACATGTCTACTGACATCATGTGTAACAGAACATATTGGTCAGATTAACCTATCTAATGCGTCACCCTGTGTGACAACACATTGGTCCGATTAACCTGTCTGATGTGACACCATGTGTGACAACATTTTGGTCAGATAAACCTGTCTGATGTGGTCCGATCAACCTGTCTGATGTGCCACTCTGTGTGAAAGAACATATTGGACAGATTAACCTATCTGATGCGTCATCCTGTGTGACAACATATTGGTCCGATCAACCTGTCTGATGTGACACTCTGTGTGAAAGAACATATTGGTCAGATTAACCTATCTGATGCGTCACCCTGTGTGACAACATATTGGTCCGATTAACCTGTCTGATGTGACACCCTGTGTGACAGAACATATTGGTCGGATAAACTTTTCTGATGCGTCCCCCTGTTCGACAACATATTGGTCCGATCAACCTGTCTTATGTGACACTCTGTGTGACAGAACATATTGGTCAGATTAACCTATCTGATGCGTCACCCTGTGTGACAGAACATATTGGTCAGATTGACGTTTCTGATGTGTCACCCTGTGGGACAGAACATATTTGTCAGATAAACCTGTCTGATGTGACAACCTGTGTGACAGAACATATTGGTAAGATTAACCTATCTGATGCGTCACACTGTGTGACAACATATTGGACCGATCAACCTGTCTGATGTGACACTCTGTATGAAAGAACATATTGGTCAGATTATCCTGTCTGATGTGTCACCCTGCCTGACAGAACATATTGGTCAGATTAACCTGTCTAATGTGTCACCCTGTGTGACAACATATTGGTCCGATCAACCTGTCTGATGTGTCGCCCTGTGTGACAGAACATATTGGTCAGATTAAATTTTCTGATGCGTCACCCTGTGTGACAGAACATATTGGTCAGATTGACTTTTCTGATGTGTCACCCTGTGTGACAACATATTGGTCCGATCAACCTGTCTGATGTATCACCCTGTGTGACAGAACATATTGGTAAGAATAACCTGTCTGATGTGACACTCTGTGTGACAGAATATATGGGTCAGATTAACTTTTCTGATGTGACACCCTGTGTGACAGAACATATTGGTCAGATTAACCTGTCTGATGTGACACCATGTGTGACAACATTTTGGTCAGATAAACCTGTCTGATGTGACACTCTGTGTGACAGAAGATATTGGTCCGATCAACCTGTCTGATGTGACACCATGTGTGACAGAACATATTGGTCATATTAACTTTTCTGATGTGACACCCTGTGTGACAGGAGATATTGGTCAGATTAACCTGTCTGATGTGTCACCCTGTGTGACAACATATTGGTCCGATCAACATGTCTGATGTATCACCCTGTGTGACAGAAAATATTGGTCAGATTAACCTGTCTGATGTGACACCATGTGTGACAACATTTTGGTCAGATTTATCTGTCTTATGTGACACACTGTGTGAAAATATATTGGTCAGATTAACCTGTCTGATCTGACACCCTGTGTGAAAACATACTGGTCAGATTAACCTTTTTTATGTGACACTCTGTGTGACAGAACATATTGGTCAGACAAACCTGTCTGATGTGACACCCTGTGTGACAATATATTGTTCAGATTAACCTGTTTGATCTGAACATATTTGTCAGATAAACCTGTCTGATGTGTCACCCTGTCTGACATAACATATTGGTCAGATTAAGCTATCTGATATGTGACACCCTGTGTGAAAACATACTGGTCAGATTAACCTGTTTTATGTGACACTCTGTGTGAAAGAACATATTGGTCAGAGAAACCGGTCTGATGTGACACCCTGTGTGACAGAACATATTGGTCAGATTAAGCTATCTGATGTGTCACCCTGTGTGACAGAACATATTGGTCTGATTAAGCTATCTGATGTGTCACCCTGTCTGACAGAACATATTGGTCAGATTAACCTGTCTGATGTGACAACCTGTGTGACAGAACATTTTGGTAAGATTAACCTGTCTGATGTGACAACCTGTGTGTCAGAACATATTGGTCAGACAAACCTGTCTGATGTGACACTCTGTGTGACAGAACATATTGGTCTGATTAAGCTATCTGATGTGTCACCCTGTCTGACAGAACATATTCGTCAGATAAACCTGTCTGATGTGTCACCCTGTGGGACAGAACAAATTTGTCAGATAAACCTGTCTGATGTGACACTCTGTGTGACAGAACATATTGGTCAGACAAACCTGTCTGATGTGACACCCTGTGTGAAACAAATATTGGTCAGATTAACCTGTTTGATGTGTCACCCTGTGGGACAGAACATATTTGTCAGATAAACCTGTCTGATGTGACAACCTGTGTGACAGAACATATTGGTCAGATAAACCTGTCTGATGTGACACCCTGTGTGAAACAAATATTGGTCATATTAACCTGTTTGATGTGTCACCCTGTGGGACAGAACATATTTGTCAGATAAACCTGTCTGATGTGTCACCCTGCCTGACAGAACATATTGGTCAGATTAACCTGTCTAATGTGTCACCCTGTGTGACAGAACATATTTGTCAGATAAACCTGTCTGATGTGTCACCCTGTCTGACAGAACATATTCGTCAGATAAACCTGTCTGATGTGTCACCCTGTGTGACAGAACATTTTGGTAAGATTAACCTGTCTGATGTGACAACCTGTGTGACAGAACATATTGGCCAGATAAACCTGTCTGATGTGACACTCTGTGTGACAGAACTTATTGGTCAGATTACCCTGTCTGATGTGACACCATGTGTGACAGAACATTTTGGTCAGATTAACCTGTCTTATGTGACAACCTGTGTGACAGAACATATTGTTCAGATAAACCTGTCTGATGTGACACTCTGTGTACCAGAACTTATTGGTCAGATTAACCTGTCTGATGTGACACTCTGTGTGAAACAAATATTGGTCATATTAACCTGTCTGATGTGACACCCTGTGTTAAACAAATATTGGTCATATTAACCTGTCTGATGTGACACCCTGTGTGAAACAAATATTGGTCATATTAACCTGTTTGATGTGTCACCCTGTGGGACAGAACATATTGGTCAGATTAACCTGTCTAATGTGTCACCCTGTGTCACAGAACATTTTGGTCAGATTAACCTGTCTTATGTGACAACCTGTGTGACAGAACATATTGTTCAGATAAACCTGTCTGATGTGACACTCTGTGTGAAACAAATATTGGTCATATTAACCTGTCTGATGTGACACCCTGTGTTAAACAAATATTGGTCATATTAACCTGTCTGATGTTTCACCCTGTGGGACAGAACATATTGGTCAGATTAACCTGTCTAATGTGTCACCCTGTGTGACAGAACATTTTGGTCAGATTAACCTGTCTTATGTGACAACCTGTGTGACAGAACATATTGGTCAGATAAACCTGTCTGATGTGACACTCTGTGTAACAGAACTTATTGGTCAGATTAACCTGTCTGATGTGACACCATGTGTGATAGAACATTTTGGTCAGATTAACTTGTCTGATGTGACACCATGTGTGACAACGTACTGGTCAGATTAACCTGTTTTATGTGACACTCTGTGTAACAGAACATATTGGTCAGATAAACCTGTCTGATGTGACCCTCTGTGTAACAGAACATATTGGTCAGATTAACCTGTCTGATGTGACACCATGTGTGACAGAACATATTGGTCAGATAAACCTGTCTAATGTGACACCCTGTGTGACCGAACATATTGGTCATATTTACCTGTCTGATGTGACACCCTGTGTGACAACATATTGGTCCTGATGACATGAAGATTTCCCTGTCTATTGGTCAAATGAAAACAACGTAATCCAAATACTCATAAAACAGTAAGAAAATACGTATAATGTATGTTAACAAGTAAAATTTGAGTTGAGGAGTTTTTATTGTGAACACTTTGGTTATTCTACCTTTACAAAGATGATAATAAACAATTGGTCAGCACATGATCTGCAGTATTAAGACCAAATGGTCATCACAGGGTTTGCAGTGCCAAATGGTCAGCGCAGGGTCTGCAGTTTTAAGAGCAACTGGCAGCAGTGTGTTCGAAGAAACTCAACTGCCTTTAATTGATCAATTTGTATACTGAATGTATCAGACAAAGATTAGGTCATCATCAGGCACAAACACTGAAATCGATTCTCAATCTGATATTTTTCAGAACACAAGACTGGTATATTCAAAGCTATTGTGGAAATGTTACGCTGGTTCGCGGGTCACCAAATAAGGAATGTTGCTGTAAGTTAACAATGCTAACATGATTTTACTTTGGTAAAAAAAAATGAAAAAAGTGTTTAAAGTTTCTACAAAGTATGTCCACCGTCACATTGTTTTTTTCTTTTGTAGATATTTTAATTTAACTATATATTCTAATGAATTACATAAAGATGGTAAAGTAATAAGACTGACAGGGTTACCAAATAGCTTCCATATTTCTTCATTGATGGTTACCTTGTGATTCAGGCTATTGGAGGGAACATCATGACTGCCAGTCCGATCTCCGACCTCAATCCTCTGTTCATGGCAGCCGGGGTTATGTTACAAGTGGCCTCTAAAGGTGAGCGATCTGTAAGGAAATTCCAGTATTACATTTCCTGATTATATTATTTATTAGATTTTGGAGAGCAAAACTTATTCAAATTCTGAGTATTGTATCAGTTTTAAAATGTTTAGTTAACCCACATCTTGTGATCTTTATCTTAGCAGTCTTCGAGTTGTATTAATAAACTTGCCTCGCATGGTCTCTTTCTAATGATGAATAAAATCAATCATCGATATATTTTTTATCTTAAATATAGTAACACTGATCCCATTTAATAAGATAATAGTATGAAATGCCATAGTTCAGTCAAGCCCATACAATGAATTACCGGTACATACAATAGAATCTTAGCAAATAACAAGACGGATGAAATTCCGCTAATTTCATTGTAAAAATTGCGAATGAAAAGTCAGTAGTCTCGTTCAAAAATAGAAAGGCTTGAAAATGATGTTTAGTGTATTGTAAAGCATTTTATCATGTCGTTCAATCAGTACAAAGTATCGATGTAACCACTAAAGTAGGTTTGATGCAAAATACCATTGTAGTCATAAAGTACGTTTAATAAATGTATATGATTTTATATAAAGGTGAAAGACGGACCATTAAAATGGACGAACATTTCTTCCTTGGCTACCGGAGACCTGCAGTACATGCTGATGAAGTGTTGGTGTCATTGACGATCCCATTTACACAGGAGGTCAGTCTAGTGATATTGTTTACGTGATCCGGAATCTATTTAATCTTCTAGCTTGCTATTCTCCATGATTCCTGATGTCGATCATTCATCTTAATGGCGTGATCATTTATCAGAGTAAAAGGTGATATAAAATATGTGATGATAAGTCACATTTGATATAAAGTTAAAAAAATACTTTTAAGAAGCCTTTCTTTAATTACTTTATACAAATCTCCCGTCTTCATATAGAGCATCAGGTTCACTGAGAACACTTTGGAGAGATTATAATTTCCATAGGTTAGCATGAACATGTTATTTCCTCATGTGAATGATTTTGTAAAATGGCAACGTGAATTCCTTCTTAACTGGCAAAACATGTGAAATGTATTTTAAGAACTTAAAAGGATTTCATATCAAATATTCGATATAAATCAAATAAATTACGTAAAATATGTAGAGAAGAATGGTGTTTTAGGAAAACCCAATATTTATATCAATACTAAAATGAACATAAAGTGGAATCCACTGAATTTGTCATTTATGGATGGATGTCACAATGATTTTACCAAGATTAAAAGGTAAAGGGTGAAGGGGAAGAGGAGAAGGAAATGGGATAAAATTGGGCATGGATCAATAGGGAATAAGGGGTGCAAGGAGGCAATGCGACGCATTATGGATAAGAAGAAACAGGGGATAAGGGACACAGGGGGCAAAAAAGGATGCAATTGGGTAAAGTGTTACCGGAGACAAAGTGCAAAAGGGCAAGAAGACGCAATGACAAGAGGGGGTTAGGGGGATGTAAGGAGAGGGTGGCAATGACAAGAGGGGGTTGTAAGGAGAGGGTGGCAATGACAAGAGGGGGAAAGGGGGTTGGAAGGAGAGAGGGGCAATGACAACAGGGGGTTAGGGGGATGTAAGGAGAGGGTGGCAATGACAAGAGGGGGAAAGGGGGTTGTAAGGAGAGGGTGGCAATGACAACAGGGGGTTAGGGGGATGTAAGGAGAGAGGGGCAATGACAAGAGGGGGTTAGGGGTTGTAAGGAGAGAGTGGCAATAACAAGAGGGGGTTAGGGGGATTTAAGGAGAGGGTGGCAATGACAAGAGGGGGTTGTAAGGAGAGGGTGGCAATGACAAGAGAGGGTTAGGGGGATGTAAGGAGAGGGTGGCAATAACAAGAGGGGGTGAGGGGGATGTAAGGAGAGGGTGGCAATGACAAGAGGGGGAAAGGGGGTTGGAAGGAGAGAGGGGCAATGACAACAGGGGGTTAGGGGGATGTAAGGAGAGAGGGGCAATGACAAGAGGGGGTTAGGGGTTGTAAGGAGAGAGTGGCAATAACAAGAGGGGGTTAGGGGGATTTAAGGAGAGGGTGGCAATAACAAGAGGGGGTTAGGGGGATTTAAGGAGAGGGTGGCAATAACAAGAGGGGGTGAGGGGGATGTAAGGAGAGAGTGGCAATGACAACAGGGGGTTAGGGGGATGTAAGGAGAGGATGGCAATGACAACAGGGGGTTAGGGGGATGTAAGGAGAGAGTGGCAATGACAAGAGGGGGTTAGGGGGATGTAAGGAGAGGATGGCAATGACAACAGGGGGTTAGGGGGATGTAAGGAGAGGGTGGCAATGACAAGAGGGGGAAAGGGGGTTGTAAGGAGAGAGTGGCAATGACAAGAGGGGGTAAGGGGGTTGTAAGGAGAGGGTGGCAATGACAAGAGGGGGTTAGGGGTTGTAAGGAGAGAGTGGCAATGACAACAGGGGGTTAGGGGGATGTAAGGAGAGGGTGGCAATGATTAAAGGGGGTTAGGGGGATGTAAGGAGAGACTGGCAATGACAAGAGGGGGTTAGGGGTTGTAAGGAGAGAGTGGCAATAGCAAGAGGGGGTTAGGGGGATGTAAGGAGAGGGTGCCCATGACAAGAGGGGGTTGTAAGGAGAGGGTGGCAATGACAAGAGAGGGTTAGGGGGATGTAAGGAGAGGGTGGCAATGATAAGAGGGGGTTAGGGGGATGTAAGGAGAGAGGGGCAATGACAAGAGGGGGTTAGGGGGATGTAAGGAGAGGGTGCCAATGACAAGAGGGGGTTGTAAGGAGAGGGTGGCAATGTCAAGAGGGGTAAGGGGGTTGTAAGGAGAGGTGGCAATGACAAGAGGGGGTTAGGGGGTTGTAAGGAGAGGGTGGCATTGACAAGAGTGAGTTAGGGGGATGTAAAGAGAGGGTGGCAATGACAGGAGTGGGTTAGGGGGATGTAAAGAGAGGGTGGCAATGACAAGAGGGGGTTAGGGGGATGTAAGGAGAGGTTGGCAATGACAAGAGGGGGTTAGGGGGTTGTAAGGAGAGGGTCCCGGCTAAGAAGCAATGGCAGGAGGGGGTTAGGGGGATGTAAGGAGAGGCTGCCGGCTAGATTTTATTCCTTAATAGAGGAAAACGCTTGCATACTGTGTATTGCACTGCATAATTCAGTCTGGACATTATTTTTTTGTCATTTTCACATGTCTAACAGTTCTGTCTGGTGGATAAACGAGCGCTTGTATGCTAATGTGTGAATTTTATGAATATACCTAATATATGACCACCAGCTTTTTCATCTCTGTTACATTGTACGTGTACTTCTCCTATTACAAGCTCCTTCAAGCATAAAATTTCGTTTATAAAATTGTCAAAGGAATTTATTTGTAACAAGAGTGATGCGTCAGACATTGTTGCTAGATAATAACGCCCATATGAGGTTTCGACGGCATGTTAATAGCGGGCCTAGTTCTGTTACCCTATATAACATAAGAACAACCAGGCTTGTTTACATATTCAAGGGATGTTAAATATCCTTACAACATTTTATCTTTGCTATGATCTTTGTTGTGATTTTAGTAATTATTATGTTCCATGCTACATGTAGGAAACCCTGTTAGTTGTCTTGTCGTGGTTTGATAGCTGCAGATACAGTCCCATTTTAATCTCGTCATGCGATTTAAGAAAATGTGTCACTCCCTGACAAATGACGCTTTTATCAGGTCCTGTCTTGATTGGTGCTATTATTGTAAGACCCTGTTTAGATTTATGCAAAACCCGCACCAAACAGCACAACATCGGTCAAATGAAGGAATTTTTATTTTTATTTTATATACGGTACAGCTGTAAAAGAAATGAGAAATGCTTACATCAGGAAGGCACTGTTAGGGTATCACATTTTCTTCTCTGAGTCAGTAAATGATCGAATCTCATTTTACATTGACGTCAGGTATTTTGTTAAAAAAAACCCACGGAAATTTAAAAGTAAACAAATACTTGCTGTGCATCAATTTGGTATATATAGGGCTATAAGGAATACGCGGTAACTGAGCGTTGTTAAAACTTGCCGGTTTTACTTACATAGTAATCAACAACATAAGAAGTATCCGAAAGCTGATCTTGAACAGTCCTTGAATTGTTTGGGTCATTTTAAAGTAAGAATTTGGTAATAAGTATTTTGATTTAATATTTTATGAAAACATCTCAAAATGAATTTGTTAAAAGGATGGAAAAATAAAACATTCCTGAAAAGGGATTTTGTATAATACTGTCGAAGTGTTATTTGGGTTAATCTTATACACATGCTATCATAGAGCCATAAGTCATATATCGTGCATTTGTTCTCGAGACAAATTGCAGGATTTAAATGTTGCACAACACCAAACATAGTCATAATCCTGTCCACCTATCTATCCTATCCACCTATCTATCCTATCCACCTATCTATCATATACACCTATCTATCCTATCAACCTATCTATCCTATCCACCTATTTATCCTATCCACCTATATATCCTATCCACCTATCTATCCTATCCACCTATTTATCCTATCCACCTACATATCCTATCGACCTATATATCATATCCACCTATCTATCCTATCGACCTATATATCATATCCACCTATCTATCCTATCCACCTATATATCCTATCCACCTATATATCCTATCCACCTATAGATCCTATCCACCTATCTATCCTATCCACCTATATATCCTCCGCCAACTGCAAACACAACACGATATACGGTGGACACATTAATACAAGCTCAGAATGTTCGCCGCACTTTAACTTTCGCTTCTTTCGCCCTAATGACGGCGAAATTGTCATGGCAGCAAATATTAGAACACATCATACCATAAAAAGGCATTACATGTTGAGGGCAAAATCAACACTGGGCCAGCGAAAATGAAATTAACCTGTGAAGGGCGAGTATTTGTCTTGGCGAAGTTTTCCAGGTTTACAGTACACGATATAGAGTAAATACAATCAATACCAGCTCACTGGTACCACGTGTTTGACTTGTCAAGTGTGGTCTTTTCGTATGGTTATTTAATGCCTGCAAGTACAATAGCTTTTTAGAGACCTGACCTACTGCATCCAACTGCATTTTTATATGAATAATTATGTAATGTCACCACCTGCTGTTCTGCCATCTAATATTGTGACCTCACAGCTGATCATGGCTCCACCATGTTGTAGATATCAAGGCAGATTACTAGGTGTGTCACACGCACTATGCGTATGTAGATTTATATTTTAATGTATAAGATTTACGAGTTTCCGACCCTGACTATTGAAAAATTGCTATTCATAAAAAATTATGACACGAATGTCTCTAGTGTTATTATTTGATGCGTAAGTGGAGCAGAACGTAACAGTCTTAATGTATGATTTTAGAAATAAACCCATATCAAGGAGAGGTCCTACCTTTTTGTACTTATATCCCCATTGTATTAGTACTGAGTGGCTCTTCTTTCTTGTTAGGTATCTCCTTCGATTGTAATGTAAATCAACAACCAAGTAAGAATTATGTTTGTATTGCTTCTATAAATGAACCTACCCCCCTACCTATCAATGAACCTGCCACTCTACCTATCAATGAACCTACCACCAATGAACCTACCACTCTACCTATCAATGACCCTACCACTCTACCTATCAATGAACCTACCACTCTACCTATCAATGAATCTACAACTCTACCTGTCAATGAACCTACCACTCTACCTATCAATGAACCTACCACTCTACTTGTCAATGAACCTATCACTTTACCTATCAATGAACCTCCCACCCTCCCTATCAATGAACCTACCACTCTACTTGTCAATGAACCTATCACTTTACCTATCAATGAACCTACCACCCTACCTATCAATGAACCTACCACTCTACCTGTCAATGAACCTACCACTCTACCTATTAATGAACCTACCACTCTACCTGTCAATGAACCTACCACTCTACCTATCAATGAACCTACCACTCTACCTATTAACGAACCTACCACTCTACCTGTCGATGAACCTACCACTCTATTTTTCAATGAAGCTACCACTCTACCTGTCAATGAACCTATCACTCTACCTATCAATAAACCTACAACTATATCTATCAATGAACCTACCACTCTACCTATCAATGAATCTACTACTCTACCTGTTAATGAACCTACCACTCTACCTATCAATGAACCTACCACTCTACCTGTTAATGAACCTACCACTCTACCTATCAATGACCCTACCACTCTACCTATCAATGAATCTACTACTCTACCTGTTACTGAACCTACCACTCTACCTATCAATGAACCTATTACTCTACCTATTAATGAACATACCATTCTACCTATCGATGAACCTACCACTCTACCTATCAACGAACCTACCACTCTACCTATTTATGAACCTTCCACTCTACCTGTTAATGAACCTACCACTTTACCTATCAATGAACCTACCACTCTACCTATCAATGAACATGTTAATGAATCTACCATTCTACCTTGCAATGAACCTACCACTCTACCTATCAATGAACCTACCACTCTACCTATCAATGAACCTATCACTCTACCTATCAATGAACCTATCCCTCTACCTATAAATGAACATACCATTCTACCTATCAATGAACCTACCCCTCTACCTATCAATGAACCTACCGCTCTACCTATCAATGAACATGTTAATGAATCTCCCATTCTACCTTGCAATGAACCTCCCACTCTACCTATCAATGAACCTATCCCTCTACCTATAAATGAACATACCATTCTACCTATCAAAGAACCTACCACTCTACCTAACAACGAACCTACCACTCTACCTATCAATGAACCTACCACTCTACCTGTCAATGAACCTACAACTCCACCTATTAATGAACCTACCACTCTACCTGTCAATGCACCTACCACTCTACCTATCATTGAACATACCACTCTACCTTTCAATGAAGCTACCACTCTACCTGTCAATGAACCTATCACTCTACCTATCAATGAACTTACCACTCTACCTATCAATGAACCTTCCACTATACCTATCAATGAACCAACCACTCTACCTTTCAATGAAGCTACCACTCTACCTGTCAATGAACCTACCACTGTACCTTTCCATGAACCTACCACTCTACCTATCGATGAACCTACCACTCTACCTGTTAAAGAACCTACCACTTTACCCATCAATGAACCTACCACTCTACCTGTTAAAGAACCTACCACTTTACCTATCAATGAACCTACCACTCTCCTTGTCAATGAACCTACCACTCTAACTATCAATGAACCTACCACTCTCCCTGTCAATGAACCTACCACTGTACCTTTCCATGAACCTACCACTCTACCTATCGATGAACCTACCACTCTACCTGTTAAAGAACCTACCACTTTACCCATCAATGAACCTACCACTCTACCTATCAATGAACCTACCACTCTTTCTATTAATGAAAATACCACTCTACCTATCAATGAACCTACCACTCTACCTATCAATGAACATACCACTCTACCTGTTAATGAATCTACCATTCTACCTATTAATAAACCTACCACTCTACCATTCAATGAACCTACCACCAATGAACCTACCACTCTACCTATCAATGAACATACCACTCTTTCTATTAATGAAAATACCACTCTACCTATCAAGGAACCTACCACTCTTTCTATTAATGAAAATACCACTCTACCTATCAAGGAACCTACCACTCTACCTATCAATGAACCTGTTAATACCACTCTACTTGTCAATGAACCTATCACTCTACCTATCAATGAACCTACCACTCTACCTATCAATGAACCTGTTAATGAATCTACCATTCTACCTATCAATGAACCTACCACTCTACCTATCAATGAACCTACCACTCTACCTTTCAATGAACCTACCTCTCTCTTTTTAATGAACCTACCACTCTTTCTATCAATGAACCTACCACTCTACCTGTCAATGAACCTACATGTACCAATCTACCTATTAATGAACCTACCACTCCACCATTCAATGAACCTACCACCAATGAACCTAACACTCTACCTGTCAATGAACCTAACACTCTACCTCTCAATGAACCTACCACTCTACCTATCAATGAACCTACCACTCTACCTATCAATAAACCTACCACTCTACTTAATAATGAACATACCATTCTACCTATCAATGAACCTACCACTCTACCTATCAATGAACCTACCACTTTACCTATCAATGAACCTACCACTCTACATATTAATGAACCTACCACTCTACCTATCAATGAACCTACCACTCTACC
>NW_018407647.1:2340-4952 GCF_002113885.1 Mizuhopecten yessoensis | reverse complement strand
AATGAACCTACCACTCTACCTATCAATGAACCTACCACTCTACCTATCAATGAACCTACCACTCTACCTATTAATGAACCTACCACTCTACCTATCAATGAACCTACCACTCTACCTATCAATGAACCTACCACTCTACCTATTTATGAACCTACCACTCTACCTGTCAATGAGCCTACCACTCTACCTATCAATGAACCTACCACTTTATCTATCAATGAACCAACCACTTTACATATTAATGAACCTACCACTCTACCTTTCAATGATGCTACCACCCTACCTGTCAATGAACCTATCACTCTACCTATCAACGAACTTACCACTCTACCTATCAATGAACCTACCACTATTCCTATCAACGAACCTACCACTCTACCTATCAATGAACCTACCACTCTACCTATTTATGAACCTACCACTCTACCTGTCAATGAGCCTACCACTCTCCCTATCAATGAACCTACCACTTTTATAACTTAATTTTTATTACTAGCATGTTTAACAAGCATTGCTTATCTTGAAAATTGGCAGTAGATCTTAATTTAAAACAAAAATACACTGTAAAATATTTTAGTTGCAAAAAGTCAGAACATTTATTCCATGTTTGCGGAGATAGCTGACCGTTAAAACCCGTTGTGCAGCAGTTTCGCTCATCAGGCCACGAAGCGGTTCGACTTTCAACGAGATAGAAAGTGCGTCCGTGAAACGTAGAGTTTCCTACGAAGTTTGTGTCAACAGGACTAGCTCATCGTTTGAGCATTCGGCATGTGTTGCAATGATGAGGGACTGGCCGACGAGCCGGGACGATTTCACCTGCTTCGTGACTTGCAACGGACGCTAGAGGAGATTCCAGAGGACAGTGAATTATTGTGTTGTTATAGCAGACACGCTTCGGTAGTCCGACATAAACATGGTTTGCCTTGATTCAAAACCACAATCATTCCATATTCTAGGGACACGTCCGCGACGTCGCTGTCCTGGAGCACAGGGGTTCGTTACAAATGTATGTGGCTGGAGTTAGCACACGACGTATTTAAGACGCTGAGTACGCGGTCTTAAATTTCTTTAAACGGGGTGATTTCTTGTTGAGAATATCAAAACAAGGATTATTAAAATATATTTACATGTATTTTAATTGTTGATAAACAATCTCGTTTTGTTTTGGTTGGTTTGTGTGTGTGTGGAGGGTGGGGGTCAGAGGTTATGTAACGGTACATGTATAGTCCTGTTTATATTACTACACACTTGCTTTTACTGAATCATGCAAACATTTTGAGTTGGTACTGTTATCTAGTGGCACTGCAACACAAATGTAAATATTCAATCAAAAAAGGTCGGTTATTTAATTCAACAGTACTTTATGTTACACAGCAAATGTAGATTTTTCCGTTACAAAAGATACTTTGACCGCAACAAAAGAGCAAAGGCGAAAATGAGGCGTTGTTTTCAGTAGGTGCGGCGTTAACATTTGCTTTTAGGTCCAACGTTAAGATTACGTTATGAGACTAGTTCTTCAAAAATATATAAGCTCAAGTGCAACACTACTCAAACTAAGTTTTTAGTTCAGCTTAAGCCTTGCAGCACAGTCTATACTGCAGTTGTTGAAAATATTTCGTTTTCCAAATTTTGATTTTAATTCAATCGTTTTGATTTAATGCTTCATATTTTTCTGACCTTTTATGAATTATAAACAAAGTTAGATATATCTTTATACACGTTTAAATGTCCCTTCATCACATTGTTTATACTGAACAAAACACAAATGATCTAAATCACTACACAGATTCTCTAAATCATAACACAGTATCAAACCACTACTGAGTACCAAATACACAACACGGATTAGCTTCATTACTACACAGTATCAAACCACTACTGAGTAAAAAATACACAACACAGATTATCTTCATCACTACACAGTGTCAAACCACTACTGAGTACCAGATACACAACACAGATTATCTTCATTACTACACAGAAGCAAACCACTACTGAGTACCAAATACACAATACAAATTCTCTAAATCATTACACAGTATCAAACTACTACTGTGTACCAAATACACAATGCAAATTCTCTAAATCATTACACAGTATCAAATCACTACAGGGTACCAAATACACAACACAGAATATCTTCATTACTACACAGTGTTAAACCACTACTGAGTACCAAACACACAACACAGATTATCTTCATCACTACACAGTATCAAACCACTACTTAGTACCAAATACACAACACATATTCTCTAAATCATTACACAGTATCAACCCGCTACTGAGATCAAAATACACAACACAGATTCTCTAAATCATTACACAGTATCAAACCGCTACTGAGATCAAAATACACAACACAGATTCTCTAAATCATTACACAGTATCAAACCACTACTTAGTACCAAATACACAACACAGAGTATATTCATCACTACACAGTATCAAACCACTACTTAGTACCAAATACACAACATAGATTATCTTCATAACTACACAGTATCAAACCACTACTGAGTACAAAGTACATCTCACGGATTAACTTCATTACTACACAGTATCAAACCACTACTGAGTACCAAACACACAACACAGATTCTCTAAATCAT
>NW_018407647.1:0-535 GCF_002113885.1 Mizuhopecten yessoensis | reverse complement strand
CACAGATTATCTTCATTACTACACAGTATCAAACCACTACTGAGTCCCAAATACACAATACAAATTCTCAAAATAATTACACAGTATCAAACCACTACTGAGTACCAAATACACAACACATGTTATCTTCATCAATGCACAGTATCAAACCAATACTGAATACCAAGTATCAAACCACTACTTAGTACAAAATACACAACACAGATTATCTTCATTACTACACAGTATCAAACCACTACTTAGTACAAAATACACAACACGGATTAACTTCATCACTACACAGTATCAAACTACTACTTATTACCAAATACACAACACAGATTATCTTCATCACGATTATCTTCATCACTGCACAGTATCAAACCACTACTGAGTACCAAATACACAACACAGATTATCTTCATCACTGCACAGTATCAAACCACTACTGAGTACCAAATACACAACACATGTTATCTTCATCACTGCACAGTATCAAACCAATACTGAATACCAAATACACAACACAGATTATCTTCATCACTGCACAGTATCA
>NW_018407646.1:1528-2601 GCF_002113885.1 Mizuhopecten yessoensis | reverse complement strand
CGGCCCGTATCAAAAGTATGTCCCAGCTTCCGTATTATTAACAATCGCGGCTTCGTTCGGTATCATTTGACCGCGTCACTTCCAGTGCAGTGTGTCAATGCGCGAACATAACGACCGTTATAAGGGAATAAGAATGCTTCAAGGGATACTCACATTACTTGATTTAATAGCTATGAGAAGAAGAAAAATAGTGTTGTTCGCTGTGTATTTTCTAAATGTATTCCTATATCAATGTGGATTCACCAAACTATGAATGTATTCTCCACGGCTACCATAGTTAGCATCGTAACAACCTGCTTCGAAACACTTGCTTCGTAGCATTTAACATTATTTTCCGTGTAAATATACATACTCACATTGACGGCGTATACGGTAGATATATGAACGCAGACGACATGGAGCGCTACATAAACAATATGGTTGTTGCCACCTGCTTACGCCGTCTAAATGAAAGTAAATCCTTACATGATTTTGATTTAACAGCAGTTTGTGTTATGACAAGCAGATCCAATGACTTCTGAGATAATCTATTCTTTTATTCCATAATATACATTTAATGCCAGATATTCAACAGGAAATGAGAGGATACCATGTGTATTTACCGCCTCAGCCAATAAAACATTATCACACTGTTTCACGGAACACTTACGGATAATTAGTCTGGCGAGACTTTGTAAATAAAAAGATGTGTGTCTACAACATTTCTGATAGCGTTATCATTTTATTCTGAACCGATGACAAAATCGTGTTAACAGAACTGTTAGCCACACGTGTACACCCCTTGTTTATATGTCATATAACTGATTTATCAAATGGACGTACACAGCTGATTGACGACACTAAGATGATATCGTATTCCTCGCTGTAAAGCTGTGTAAATATCATATTATATTTGAGCACGCGACTCCTATTACATGTAGGTTTACATATACAGTTATGGACATTGTATAAATGTTTGCTCCCCAAATTGTGTAAAGTGCCTTGACATAATGATATTACACATGGTTTGTAAAACGTCATGCCAGTATGCAGAACAAACTGTTTAAAGCGTTTTGTTTGTATGGTACAATGTT
>NW_018407646.1:0-535 GCF_002113885.1 Mizuhopecten yessoensis | reverse complement strand
AAGACAAGAATGTCCCTTTTTACCGTTTTATGGTAATATGCTATTTCAAAGCTAATGACATTTTGATATCGGTCTTTACGAAAAAATATTAATTTGAGGCTGAATAGAAATCCTTCCTACGATAAACTGTTTAGTGTTAAGCATTGATTTGATCATGATGGAAGACAGAGAAAACATTATATTCAATCTAAGAATGATCAATGTACATGAAGAAAACAATGTTCATTACGTGTTTTCTATAAGTTTTGTTGAGGCCGTAGAAAGTTTATTGTGTTTACAAAACGTGATTATATAGCACTCGTGTTGACATTATACAGTGTTCCATTAATGAGGGTTGCTGGCAGAAGTAGACCGCTATCCGTCAACTTTGAGTCGGCTATTTTTTTTTTAGAATAACTTTAGTTCAGGTCAATATAATACCATGTAAAACATTCAAGCGGCTATTCTTTTCAAGTCTACCTACTATTTCAAAACACCAATAGATAAAAAAATTGATTTCAGAGGTGTTTTTATAGTTTTCTTTCTTTTGATCTAT
>NW_018407645.1:2821-4118 GCF_002113885.1 Mizuhopecten yessoensis | reverse complement strand
AATTTTGCTGTAATTTGAGCATTCTTGACTATATCTTGATGCACAAGATGTAGACTAGCTAATACAAATACTGTTAAACAAATCCTGTTTTCTGTAGTTGGAAGGGTTTTCATTTTTGAAATTCAAAAATATCCTAGCAAACGAAAAACTTCTTGAAGAACATGAAGAGGATGTTAATCGAAAATAAATATTTGTTATGTACAAGAAAGTAGCGCAACAAAACAATGTTTTGTTACTGTGTTCTACCGTAACCCGTGCTACTCTATAAGCCAAGTAAGAAAGGGTATTATATGAGGGAACATTAGTGTGAAAGCCACCATATATTTTTCTAACTCCTAAGTGTTTATCGGATAAACGACTGTTAAAGAGACGATTAACATTAATCTTACCTGATATCGTATTCAGCATTCTGTCCATGCAGGTGTTCGTAATAGGGATTTTTACAATGGTATTCATGCAGGTGTTCGTAATATGATCCTTAATATATTTTAATATATTAATGGCCATTCAGCAATACTTCAGATCACCACTTAATGCGGGTAACTAGTAAACCACTTACTAATCACCCTTGTTTAACACGCTTATATCCAAGGGTTATGATCCGTCTATAAAGACTTACTGAGATTTCAATTATCAGATGTAATCATCTTGGGATAAATAAATAATCACGTGCTTGATTTCTGATAATTTGCTAATCATATTACATACACTAAAGAACTCTGAAACACATTTTAGAGTAATAAATAATATTTAAAGTACGAAGAAACAAAGTCCATAAGGAAACATGAGGAGCGACAAACAGAGTTAATACTGCACAATTTCCTTCGATGGAACACGTGTTTGAAAGTAGAATATCGAGTTTGTTCAATTTAGCATACTTTGTTAGATATACCACGACAAGTAGATAAAACTAATACTAAATCAGTATACAGTGACAGACTGGCTGGTCGCTGTGCTATATGACTCAAATCTTCATGGCACCGACACACTAAGGATTGGTGCAATTTTAACTTCCGGTTTCGTAGCTAAATAGCGTTTCAGCGCCTCAAATGACCATAGAAAAGATTTACATTAAAACCATTGAAAACCTGCACGAATAGGACCAGAAACACGTTTAACATAACCGGACTACAGAAAAAGTCTAATATCTTCTAGTATTCAAGTATGAACGAAATGATATATATTTCTTAATTTCATAAAGACCTTATGTACCGTTTAAAATCAAGACTCAGAAACCAGCCAACATCAACCGAGCAACATACACCGGGCTTTAGTTGTTCGACTCAGAAACCAGCAA
>NW_018407645.1:0-534 GCF_002113885.1 Mizuhopecten yessoensis | reverse complement strand
ACCTAACACCTCATTTCGTACGATGTAAATAATTGAAAATATAACTAACTTGTTGAACAGATAAACAAATGACTCAGGCATTGCCTGACAAGAACACGGCTTCTGATCTTTGTAATAACATCTTCTCCAACAACCCCGGCGGAGTAAAAATAGGTATGGGGTGAATGTTGCGGTATCTGTGCTGTAGCATTCAAGTGAGGTGGTACTATAAATGATACCATTGGAAGCACGGTCCCACTACAAGCAAAACACATTACATCTCCAGCACGCAATCAGGCATACACATTTAGGGAGATATTAGCAAGGTGGCATAGGACTAGTAGTTAGAGCCTGATAAGGCAGCTCCTGCAAATTCCTCAAAACTGATTAATGTTTATGCTAATTGTATTGATTGTATAAATTGTACATCTATGTATGTGCTGTAAAGCGCTTTAGAATGGTTTTTTCTAGCTAGATAAGGCGCAATATCAAATGTTGTATATTATTATTAATTTTGCTGTAATTTGAGCATTCTTGACTATATCTTGATGCACA
>NW_018407644.1:199562-209544 GCF_002113885.1 Mizuhopecten yessoensis | reverse complement strand
TGGCCGTTAGGTTACATGACTGGATACATTTATGACCGTACTGTTGACCGTTAGGTGACATGACAGGATACATTTATAACCTACTGTTAGCAGTTAGGTTACACGACAAGAAAAATTACTAACCGTACTGTTGACCGTTAGATTACATGACTGGGTATATTTATAACCATATTGTTGACCGTAAGGTTACATGACAGAATTCATTTATAACCGTACTGTTAACCGTTAGGTTACATGACAGGACCCATTTATAACCGTACTGTTAACCGTTTGATTACATGACAGGATATATTTATACCCGTACTGTTGACCGTTAGGTTACATGACTGGATACATTTATAACAGTACTGTTGACCATTAGGTTACATGACTGGATACATTTATGACCGTACTGTTGACCGTTAGGTTACATGAATGGATACATTTATAACCGTACTGTTTACCATTAGGTTACATGACTGGAAACATAAATAACCGTACTCTTGGCCGCATTTATGACCGTACTGTTGACCGTTAGGTAACAGGACTGGATACATTTATAACCGTACTGTTGGCCGTTAGGTTAAATGACCGGATACATTTATGACCGTACTGTTGACCGTTAGGTAACAGGACTGGATACATTTATAACCGTACTGTTGGCCGTTAGGTTACACGACTGAAAACATTTATAACCCTACTGTTGGCCGTTAGGTTACACGACAGGATACATTTATAATTGTACGGTTAGCCATTAGGTTACATGACTGGATACATTTATGACCGTAATGTTGGCCGTTAGGTTACATGACTGGATACATTTATGACCGTACTGTTGACCGTTAGGTTACATGACAGGATACATTTATAACCTACTGTTAGCAGTTAGGTTACATGACACGAAAAATTAATAACCGTACTGTTGACCGTTATGTTACATGACCGGATATATTTATAAAAGGTACTGTTGGCCGTTATGTTACATGACAGGAAACATTTATAACCGTACTGTTGACCGTTTGATTACATGACTGGGTATATTTATAACCGTACTGTTAACCGTTAGGTTACATGACAGGACCCATTTATAACCGTACTGTTAACCGTTTGATTACATGACAGGATATATTTATAACCGTACTGTTGACCGTCAGGTTACTAACAGGACTGGATACATTTATAACCGTACTGTTAGCCGTTAGGTTACATGAATGGATACGTTTATAACCCTACTGTTGACTGTTAGGTTACATGACTGGATACATTTATGACCGTAATGTTGGCCGTTAGGTTACATGACTGAAAACATTGATAACTGTACTGTTGGCCGTTAGGTTACATGACTGGGTATATTTATAACCGTACTGTTAACCGTTAGGTTACATGACAGGACCCATTTATAACCGTACTGTTAACCGTTTGATTACATGACAGGATATATTTATAACCGTACTGTTGACCGTTAGGTTACATGACGGGATACATTTATAACCGTACTGTTCGCCGTTAGGTTAAATGACCGGATACATTTATGACCGTACTGTTGACCGTTAGGTTACATGACTGGATATATTTATAACCGTACTGTTGGCCGTTAGGTTATATGACTGGATACATTTATAACCTTACTGTTGACCGTTAGGTTACATGACTGGATATATTTATAACCGTACTGTTGGCCGTTAGGTTAAATGACCGGATACATTTAATACCGTACTGTTGACCGTTAGGTAACATGGATTGATACATTTATAACCGTACTGTTGACCATTAGGTTACATGACTGGATACATTTATGACCGTAATGTTGGCCGTTAGGTTATATGACTGAAAACATTGATAACCGTACTGTTGGCCGTTAGGTTAAATGACCGCATACATTTAATACCGTACTGTTGACCGTTAGGTAACATGGATTGATACATTTATAACCGTACTGTTGACCGTTTGATTACATGACTGGGTATATTTATAACCGTACTGTTAACCGTTAGGTTACATGACAGGACCCATTTATAACCGTACTGTTAACCGTTTGATTACATGACAGGATATATTTATAACCGTACTGTTGACCGTCAGGTTACTAACAGGACTGGATACATTTATAACCGTACTGTTCGCCGTTAGGTTAAATGACTGTATACATTTATGACCGTACTGTTGACCGTTAGGTTACATGACTGGAAACATAAATAACCGTACTCTTGGCCGCATTTATGACCGTACTGTTGACCGTTAGGTAACATGAATTGATACATTTATAACCGTACTGTTGACCGTTAGGTTATATGACAGGATACATTTATAACCCTACTGTTAGCAGTTAGGTTACAGAACACGAAAACATAATAACCGTACTGTTGACCGTTATGTTACATGACAGGAAACATTTATAACCGTACTGTTGACCGTTAGGTTACATGACTGGATATATTTATAACCGTACTGTTGGCCGTTAGGTTACATGACACGAAACATTAATAACCGTACTGTTGGCCGTTAGGTTATATGACTGGATACATTTATAACCTTACTGTTGACCGTTAGGTTACATGACTGGATATATTTATAACCGTACTGTTGGCCGTTAGGTTACATGACTGGATACATTTATAACCTTACTGTTGATCGTTTGGTTACATGACTGGATACGTTTATAACCCTACTGTTGACTGTTAGGTTACATGACTGACTGGATACATTTATAACCGTACTGTTGGCCGTTAGGTTAAATGACTGGATACATTTATGACCGTACTGTTAGCTGTTGGGTTACATGACTGGATACATTTATAACCAGTTAGGTTACAGAACACGAAAACATAATAACCGTACTGTTGACCGTTATGTTACATGACAGGATATATTTATAACCTTACATGACTGAAAACATTGATAACCGTACTGTTGGATGTTAGCTTACATGACTGAAAACATTGATAACCGTACTGTTGGATGTTAGCTTACATGACTGAAAACATTGATAACCGTACTGTTGGATGTTAGGTTACATGACTGAAAACATTGATAACCGTACTGTTGGATGTTAGGTTACATGACTGAAAACATTGATAACTGTACTGTTGGCCGTTAGGTTACATGACACGAAACATTAATAACCGTACTGTTGGCCGTTATGTTACATTACAGGAAACATTTATAACCGTACTGTTGACAGTTTGATTACATGACTGGGTATATTTATAACCGTATTGTTGACCGTAAGGTTACATGACAGGATTCATTTATAACCGTACTGTTAACCGTTAGGTTACATGACAGGATATATTTATAACCTTACATGACTGAAAACATTGATAACCGTACTGTTGGATGTTAGCTTACATGACTGAAAACATTGATAACCGTACTGTTGGCCGTTAGGTTAAATGACCGGATACATTTATGACCGTACTGTTGGCCGTTAGGTTACATGACACGAAACATTAATAACCGTACTGTTGGCCGTTAGGTTTCATGACTTGATACATTTATAACCGTACTGTTAACCGTTAGGTTACATGACAGGATATATTTATAACCTTACATGACTGAAAACATTGATAACCGTACTGTTGGCCGTTAGGTTAAATGACTGGATACATTTATGACCGTACTGTTAGCTGTTGGGTTACATGACTGGATACATTTATAACCTTACTGTTGACCGTTAGGTTACATGACTGGATACATTTATAACCTTACTGTTGATCGTTTGGTTACATGACTGGATACGTTTATAACCCTACTGTTGGCCGTTAGGTTACATGACACGAAACATTAATAACCGTACTGTTGGCCGTTAGGTTTCATGACTTGATACATTTATAACCGTACTGTTAACCGTTAGGTTACATGACAGGATATATTTATAACCTTACATGACTGAAAACATTGATAACCGTACTGTTGGATGTTAGGTTACATGACTGAAAACATTGATAACCGTACTGTTGGATGTTAGCTTACATGACTGAAAACATTGATAACCGTACTGTTGGATGTTAGCTTACATGACTGAAAACATTGATAACCGTACTGTTGGATGTTAGGTTACATGACTGAAAACATTGATAACCGTACTGTTGGCCGTTAGGTTACATGACACGAAACATTAATAACCGTACTGTTGGCCGTTAGGTTAAATGACCGGATACATTTATGACCGTACTGTTGGCCGTTAGGTTACATGACACGAAACATTAATAACCGTACTGTTGGCCGTTAGGTATATGACTGGATACATTTATAACCTTACTGTTGATCGTTTGGTTACATGACTGGATACGTTTATAACCCTACTGTTGGCCGTTAGGTTACATGACACGAAACATTAATAACCGTACTGTTGGCCGTTAGGTATATGACTGGATACATTTATAACCTTACTGTTGATCGTTTGGTTACATGACTGGATACGTTTATAACCCTACTGTTGGCCGTTAGGTTACATGACTTGATACATTTATAACCGTACTGTTAACCGTTAGGTTACATGACAGGATATATTTATAACCTTACATGACTGAAAACATTGATAACTGTACTGTTGGCCGTTAGGTTACATGACACGAAACATTAATAACCGTACTGTTGGCCGTTACGTTATATGACTGGATACATTTATAACCTTACTGTTGATCGTTTGGTTACATGACTGGATACGTTTATAACCCTACTGTTGACTGTTAGGTTACATGACTGGATACGTTTATAACCCTACTGTTGGCCGTTAGGTTACATGACTTGATACATTTATAACCGTACTGTTAACCGTTAGGTTACATGACAGTATATATTTATAACCGTACTGTTGACTGTCAGGTTACATGACTGGAAACATAAATAACCGTTCTCTTGGCCGTTATGTTACATGACTGGATACATTTATAACCAGTTAGGTTACAGAACACGAAAACATAATAACCGTACTGTTGACCGTTATGTTACATGACAGGATATATTTATAACCTTACATGACTGAAAACATTGATAACCGTACTGTTGGATGTTAGGTTACATGACTGAAAACATTGATAACCGTACTGTTGGATGTTAGGTTACATGACTGAAAACATTGATAACCGTACTGTTGGATGTTAGCTTACATGACTGAAAACATTGATAACTGTACTGTTGGCCGTTAGGTTACATGACACGAAACATTAATAACCGTACTGTTGGCCGTTAGGTTTCATGACTTGATACATTTATAACCGTACTGTTAACCGTTAGGTTACATGACAGGATATATTTATAAAAGGTACTGTTGACCGTTAGTTTACATGACTGGAAACATAAATAACCGTACTCTTGGCCGTTATGTTACATGACTGGATACATTTATAACCGTACTGTTGACCGCTTGGTTACATGACTGGATACATTGATAACTGTACGGTTAACCGTTAGGTTACATGAATGGATACATTTATAACCGTACTGTTAGCCGTTAGGTTACATGAATGGAAACATTCATAACCGTACTGCTAGCCGTTTGGTTACATGAATGGATACGTTTATAACCTACTGTTGGCTGTTATGTTATAGGACAGGATACATTTATAACCGTACTGTTGACCGTTAGGTTACCTTACTGGATACATTTATAACCGTACTCTTGGCCGTTAGGTTACATGACTGAATACATTTATAACCGTAATGTTGACTGTTAGGTTACTTATAACCCTACTGTTGATCGTTTGGTTACATGACTGGATACGTTTATAATTGTACTGTTGACCGTTAGGTTACCTGACTGGATACATTTATAACCGTACTGTTGACTGTTAGGTTACATGACTGAATACATTTATAACCGTAATGTTGACTGTTAGGTTACATGACTAGATACATTTATAACCGTACTGTTAGCCGTTAGGTTACATGACTGGATACGTTTATAACCCTACTGTTGATTGTTTGGTTACATGACTGAATACGTTTATAACCCTACTGTTGGCTGTTAGGTTATATGACTGGAAACATTCATAACCTTACTGTTAGCCGTTAGGTTACATGAATGGATACATTTATAACCTACTGTTGGCCGTTAGGTTACATGACTGGAGACGTTTATAACCTACTGGATACATGTATAACCGTACTGTTGGCCGTTTGGTTACATGACTGGAAACATAAATAACCGTACTCTTGGCCGTTAGGTTACACGACTGAATACATTTATAACCCTACTGATGATTGTTTGGTTACATGACTGGAGACGTTTATAACCTACTGGATACATGTATAACCCTACTGTTTGCCGTTATGTTATAGGACTGGATACATGTATAACCGTACTGTTAGCTGTTAGGTTACATGAATGGATACATTTATATCCGTACTGTTGACTGTGAGGTTACATGACTGGAAATATA
This sequence comes from Mizuhopecten yessoensis, assembly GCF_002113885.1. Lineage (NCBI taxonomy): Eukaryota > Metazoa > Mollusca > Bivalvia > Pectinida > Pectinidae > Mizuhopecten > Mizuhopecten yessoensis. The sequence continues at coordinate 203,182 of NW_018407644.1, read as the reverse complement.
AATAACCGTACTCTTGGCCGTTAGGTTACACGACTGAAAACATTTCTAACCCTACTGTTGGATGTTAGGTTACATGACTTACATGACTGGAAACATAAATAACCGTACTCTTGGCCGTTAGGTTACACGACTGAAAACATTTCTAACCCTACTGTTGACTGTTTGGTTACATGACTGAATACATTTATAACCGTATTGTTGATCGTTAGGTTACATGAATGGATACTTTTATAACCGTACTGTAGGCCGTTAGGTTACACGACTGAAAACATTTATAACCCTACTGTTGATTGTTTGTTTACATGACTGAATACGTTTATAACCCTCCTGTTGACCGTTAGGTTACATTCCTGGATACGTTTATACCCCTACTGTTGACCGTTAGGTTACATGAATGGATACATTTATATCCGTACTGTTGTTCGTTTGGTTACATGACTGAATACGTTGATAACCCTCCGTACTGTTGACCGTTAGGTAACATGAATTGATACATTTATAACCGGACTGGTGAGAATACATTTATAACCGTAATGTTGACTGTTAGTTTACATGACTGGATATATTTATAACCGTACTTTTGACTGTTAGGTTACATGAATGGATACATTTATAACCGTAATGTTGACTGTTAGGGTACATGACTAGATACATTTATAACCCTACTGGTGATTGTTTGGTTACATGACAGGATACATTTATAACCGTAAGGTTGACTGTTAGGTTACATGAATGGATACGTTTATAATTGTACTGTTGACCGTTAGGTTACATTCCTGGATACGTTTATAATTGTACTGTTGACCGTTAGGTTACATGACTAGCTACATTTATAACCGTAATGTTGACTGTTAGGGTACATGACTAGATACATTTATAACCGTATTGTTGATCGTTAGGTTACATGAATGGATACTTTTATAACCGTACTGTTAGCCGCTAGGTTACATGACTGTTAGCCGTTAGGATACATGACTGGATACCTTCATAACCCTACTGTTGATTGTTTGTTTACATGACTGAATACGTTTATACCCCTACTGTTGACCGTTAGGTTACCTGACTGGATACGTTTCTAACCCTACTGTTGATTGTTTGTTTACATGACTGAATACGTTGATAACCCTCCGTACTGTTGACCGGTAGGTTACATGACTAGCTACATTTATAACCGTCCTGTTGACCGGTAGGTTACATGACTAGATACATTTATAACCGTAATGTTGACTGTTAGGGTACATGACTAGATACATTTATAACCGAACTGTTGGCCGTTAGGGTTACATGACTGAATACATTTATAACCGTATTGTTGATCGTTAGGTTACATGACTGAATACGTTGATAACCCTCCGTACTGTTGACCGGTAGGTTACATGACTAGCTACATTTATAACCGTAATGTTGACTGTTAGTTTACATGACTGGATACATGTATAACCGTACTGTTAGCCGCTAGGTTACATGACTGAAAACATTGATAACCGTACTGTTGCCTGTTAGAATACATTTATAACCGTAATGTTGACTGTTAGTTTACATGACTGGATATATTTATAGAATGGATACGTTTATAACCCTCCTGTTGACCGTTAGGTTACATGACTAGCTACATTTATAACCGTATTGTTGATCGTTAGGTTACATGAATGGATACGTTTATAATTGTACTGTTGACCGTTAGGTAACATGAATTGATACATTTATAACCTATAACCGTACTGTTAGCTGTTAGGTTACATGAATGGATACATTTATATCCGTACTGTTGACTGTGAGGTTACATGACTGGATACATGTATAACCGTACTGTTAGCTGTTAGGTTACATGACCAGATACATTTATAACCTATAACCGTACTGTTAGCTGTTAGGTTACATGACTAGCTACATTTATAACCGTCCTGTTGACCGGTAGGTTACATGACTGGAGACGTTTATAACCTACTGGATACATGTATAACCGTACTGTTGGCCGTTATGTTATAGGACTGGATACATGTATAACCGTACTGTTGACCGGTAGGTTACATGACTGAATACGTTGATAACCCTCCGTACTGTTGACCGGTAGGTTACATGACTAGCTACATTTATAACCGTAAGGTTGACTGTTAGGTTACATGAATGGATACGTTTATAATTGTACTGTTGACCGTTATGTTACATGACCGGATACATTTATAACCGAACTGTTAGCCGTTAGGATACATGACTGGATACCTTCATAACCCTACTGTTGATTGTTTGTTTACATGACTGAATACGTTGATAACCCTACTGTTGATTGTTTGTTTACATGACTGAATACGTTGATAACCCTCCGTACTGTTGACCGGTAGGTTACATGACTAGCTACATTTATAACCGTACTGTTGGATGTTAGGTTACATGACTAGCTACATTTATAACCGTATTGTTGATCGTTAGGTTACATGAATGGATACTTTTATAACCCTACTGGTGATTGTTTGGTTACATGACTGAATACGTTGATAACCCTCCGTACTGTTGACCGGTAGGTTACATGACTGAATACATTTATAAGGATACATTTATAACCTATAACCGTACTGTTCGCCGTTAGGTTACATGACCAGATACATTTATAACCTATAACCGTACTGTTGGCCGTTTGGTTACATGACTGAATACGCTTATAACCCTACTGTTGATTGTTTGTTTACATGACTGAATACGTTGATAACCCTACTGTTGGATGTTAGGTTATATGACTGGAAAAATTCATAACCTTACTGTTAGCCGTTAGGATACATGACTGGATACGTTTCTAACCCTACTGTTGGATGTTAGGTTACATGAATGGATACTTTTATAACCCTACTGGTGATTGTTTGGTTACATGACTGGATACATGTATAACCCTACTGTTGACCGTTAGGTAACATGAATTGATACATTTATAACCGAACTGTTAGCCGTTAGGATACATGACTGGATACCTTCATAACCCTACTGTTGACTGTTTGGTTACATGACTGGAGACGTTTATAACCTACTGGATACATGTATAACCCTAGTGTTGGCCGTTATGTTATAGGACTGGATACATGTATAACCCTACTGTTGGCCGTTATGTTATAGAACTGGATACATTTATAACCGTACTGTTAGCCGTTAGGTTACATGACTGGATACGTTTATAACCCTACTGTTGATCGTTTGGTTACATGACTGAATACGTTTATAACCCTACTGTTGGCTGTTAGGTTATATGACTGGAAACATTCATAACCGTACTGTTAGCCGTTAGGTTACATGAATGGATACATTTATAACCTACTGTTGGCCGTTATGTTATAGGACGGGATACATTTATAACCTACTGTTGACCGTTAGGTTACATGACTGGATACGTTTATAACCCTACTGTTGACTGTTAGGTTACATGACTGAATACATTTATAACCGTACTGTTGACTGTTAGGTTACATGACTGAATACATTTATAACCGTACTGTTGACTGTTAGGTTACATGACTGGATACATTNATTTATAACCGTACTGTTGACTGTTAGGTTACATGACTGGATACATTTATAACCGTACTGTTGACTGTTAGGTTACATGACTGGATACATTTATAACCGTACTGTAG
>NW_018407644.1:194458-196101 GCF_002113885.1 Mizuhopecten yessoensis | reverse complement strand
TCGTTTGGTTACATGACTGGATACGTTTATAACCCTACTGTTGGCTGTTAGGTTACATGACTGGAATNATAACCGTACTGTTAGCCGTTAGGTTACATGAATGGAAACATTCATAACCGTACTGTTAGCCGTTAGGTTACATGAATGGATAGATTTATAACCTACTGTTGGCCCTTATGTTATAGGACAGGATACATTTATAACCCTACTGTTGACCGTTAGGTTACATGACTGGATACATTTATAACCGTACTGTTAGCCGTTAGGTTACATGACTGGAAACATTTGTAACCGTACTGTTAGCCGTTAGGTCACATGGCTTGATACGTTTATAACCCTACTATTGACTGTTAGGTTACATGACTGAATACGTTTATAACCCTACTGTTGACCGTTTTGTTACATGAATGGATACGTTTATAATCCTACTGTTGACTGTTAGGTTACACGACTGGATACATGTATAACCGTACTGTTATCCGTTAGGTTACATTACTGGATACGTTTATAACCCTACTTTTGACTGTTAGGTTACATGACTGGATACATTTATAACCGTACTGTTAGCCGTTAGGTTACATGGCTTGATACGTTTATAACCCTACTGTTGACTGTTAGGTTACATGACTGAATACGTTTATAACCCTACTGTTGACCGTTTTGTTACATGAATGGATACGTTTATAATCCTACTGTTGACTGTTAGGTTACATGACTGAATACATTTATAACCGTACTTTTGGCCGTTATGTTACATGACCGGATATATTTATAACAGTACTGTTAGCCGTTAGGTTACATGACTGGATACATTTATAACCGTAATGTTGATCGTTAGGTTACATGACAGGATACATTTAAAACCCTACTGTTAGCAGTTAGTTTACACGACTGAATACATTTATAACCGTACTGTTGACCGTTATGTTACATGACCGGATACATTTATAACCGTACTGTTGACCGGTAGGTTACATGACTGTAAACATAAATAACCGTACTGTTGGCCGTTATGTTACATGACAGGATATATTTATAACCGTAATGTTGACCGTTATGTTATAGGACTGGATACATGTATAACCCTACTGTTAGCCGTTATGTTATAGAACTGGATACATTTATAACCGTACTTTTGGCCGTTAGGTTACATGACTGGATATACTTATAACCCTACTGTTGGCCGTTAGGTTACATGAATGGAAACATTCATAACCGTACTGTTAACCGTTAGGTTACATGAATGGATACATTTATAACCTACTGTTAACCGTTAGATTACATGAATGGAAACATTCATAACCGTACTGTTGGCCGTTAGGTTACATGAATGGAAACATTTATAACCGTACTGTTAGCCGTTTGGTTACATGACTGGATACATTTATAACCCTACTGTTGACTGTTAGGTTACATGACTGGATACATTTATAACCCTACTGTTGACTGTTAGGTCACATGACAGGGTACATTAATAACCCTACTGTTGACTGTTAGGTTACATGACTGGATACATTTATAACCCTACTGTTGACTGTTAGGTCACATGACAGGGTACATTAATAACCCTACTGTTGACTGTTAGGTTACATGACTGGATACATTTATAACCCTACTGTTGACTGTTAGGTCACATGACAGGG
>NW_018407644.1:193929-194182 GCF_002113885.1 Mizuhopecten yessoensis | reverse complement strand
CCTACTGTTGATCGTTTGGTTACATGACTGGATACGTTTATAACCGTACTGTTGACCGTTAGGTTACCTGACTGGATACATTGATAACCGTACTGTTGACTGTTAGGTTACATGACTGAATACATTTATAACCGTACTGTTGACTGTTAGGTTACATGACTGGATACATTTATAACCGTACTGTTAGCCGTTAGGTTACATGACTGGATACATGTATAACCGTACTGTTAGTCGTTAGGTTACATGACTGGAG
>NW_018407644.1:191801-192532 GCF_002113885.1 Mizuhopecten yessoensis | reverse complement strand
TTACATGAATGGAAACATTCATAACCGTACTGTTAGCCGTTAGGTGACATGAATGGATACATTTATAACCCTACTGTTGACTGTTAGGTTACATGACTGAATACATTTATAACCGTACTGTTGACTGTTAGGTTACATGACTGGATACGTTAATAACCCTACTGTTGACTGTTAGGTTACATGACTGAATACATTGATAACCCTACTGTTGACCGTTAGGGTACATGACTGGATACGTTTATAACCCTACGGTTGATTGTTAGGTTACATGACTGGATACGTTAATAACCCTACTGTTGACTGTTAGGTTACATGACTGGATACGTTTATAACCCTACGGTTGATTGTTAGGTTACATGACTGGATACGTTTATAATCCTACTGTTAACTGTTAGGTTACATGACTGAATACATTTATAACCGTACTGTTGACTGTTAGGTTACATGACTGGATACATTTATAACCGTACTGTTAGCCGTTAGGTTACATGACTGGATACGTTTATAACCCTACTGTTGATCGTTTGGTTACATGACTGGATACGTTTATAACCCTACTGTTGAACGTTAGGTTACATGACTGAATACATTTATAACNGTTAGGTTACATGACTGGATACATTTATAACCGTACTGTTGGCCGTTAGGTTACATGACTGGATACATTTATAACCGTACTGTTGGCCGTTTGGTTACATGACAGGATACATTTATAACCTACGGTTTACCGC
>NW_018407644.1:191704-191791 GCF_002113885.1 Mizuhopecten yessoensis | reverse complement strand
TGTTAGGTTACATGACTGGATACGTTTATAACCCTACTGTTGATCTTTTGGTTACATGACTGGATACGTTTATAACCGTACTGTTGA
>NW_018407644.1:190068-190150 GCF_002113885.1 Mizuhopecten yessoensis | reverse complement strand
TTGGTTACATGACTGAATACATTTATAACCGTACTGTTGACTGTTCGGTTACATGACTGGATACATTTATAACCTACTGTTT
>NW_018407644.1:175026-188767 GCF_002113885.1 Mizuhopecten yessoensis | reverse complement strand
GTTTATAACCGTACTGTTGACTGTTAGGTTACATGACTGAATACAATTATAACCGTACTGTTGACTGTTAGGTTACATGACTGGAAACATTCATAACCGTACTGTTAGCCGTTAGGTTACATGAATGGATACATTTTTAACCTACTTTTGGCCGTTATGTTATAGGACAGGATACATTTATAACCCTACTGTTGACCGTTATGTTACATGACTGGATACGTTTATACCCCTACTGTTGACTGTTAGGTTACATGACTGGAAACATTCATAACCGTACTGTTAGCCGTTAGGTTACATGACTGGATACGTTTATAACCCTACTGTTGACTGTTAGGTTACATGACTGGATACCTTTATAACCCTACTGTTGGCCGTTAGGTTACATGAATGGATACATTTATAACAGTACTGTTAGCCGTTAGGTTACATGACTGAATACATTAATAACCGTACTGTTGGCCGTTAGGTTACATGAATGGATACATTTATAACCGTACTGTTAGCCGTTAGGTTACATGACAGGATAGATTTATAACCGTACTGTTAGCCGTTAGGTTTCATGACTGGAAACATTTATAACCGTACTGTTAGCCGTTAGGTTACATGAATGGATACGTTTATAATCCTACTGTTGACTGTTAGGTTACATGACTGAATACATTGATAACCCTACTGTTGACCGTTAGGTTACATGACTGGATACATTTATAACCTACTGTTGACTGTTAGGTTACATGACTGGATTCCTTTATAACCCTACTGTTGGCCGTTAGGTTACATGACTGGATACATTTAAAACCGTACTGTTGGCCGTTTGGTTACATGACAGGATACATTTATAATCGTACTGTTAGCCGTTAGGTTACATGACTGAATACATTAATAACCGTACTGTTGGCCGTTAGGTTACATGAATGGATACATTTTTAACCTACTTTTGGCCGTTATGTTATAGGACAGGATACATTTATAACCCTACTGTTGACCGTTAAGTTACATGACTGGATACATTTATAACCGTACTGTTGGCCGTTAGGTTACATGAATGGATACATTTATAACAGTACTGTTAGCCGTTAGGTTACATGACTGAATACATTTATAACCTACTGTTGACCGGTATGTCACATGACAGGATACGTTTATAACCGTACTGTTGACTGTTAGGTTACATGACTGTATATATGTATAACCGTACTGTTGACCGTTATGTCACATGACAGGATACGTTTATAACCGTACTGTTGACTGTTAGGTTACATGACTGGATTCCTTTATAACCCTACTGTTGGCCGTTAGGTTACATGAATGGATACATTTATAAGCTATGGTTGACCGTTATGTCACATGACAGGATACGTTTATGACCGTACTGTTGACTGTTAGGTTACATGACAGGGGACGTTTATACCCGTTATTGTTGGCCGTTAGGTTACTTGACAGGATGCGTTTATAACCGTATTGTTAGCCGTTAGGTTACATGACAGGGTCCGTTTATAACCGTTATTGTTGGCCGTTAGGTTACATGACAGGATGCGTTTATAACCGTATTGTTAGCCGTTAGGTTACATGACAGGGGACGTTTATACCCGTTATTGTTGGCCGTTAGGTTACTTGACAGGATGCGTTTATAATCGTATTGTTAGCCGTTAGGTTACATGACAGGGGACGTTTATAACCGTTATTGTTGGCCGTTAGGTTACTTGACAGGATACGTTTATAACCGTACTGTTGACTGTTAGGTTACATGACAGGATACGTTTATAACCCTACTGTTGATCGTTTGGTTACATGACTGGATACGTTTATAACCCTACTGTTGGCCGTTAGGTTACATGACTGAATACATTTATAACTAACCTACTGTTGACCGTTAGGTTACATGACTGAATACATTTATAACCTACTGTTGACCGTTAGGTTACATGACTGGATACATTTAAAACCGTACTGTTGGCCGTTTGGTTACATGACAGGATACATTTATAATCGTACTGTTAGCCGTTAGGTTACATGACTGAATACATTAATAACCGTACTGTTGGCCGTTAGGTTACATGACAGGATACGTTTATAACCGTTATTGTTGGCCGTTAGGTTACTTGACAGGATGCGTTTATAACCGTATTGTTAGCCGTTAGGTTACATGACAGGGTACGTTTATAACCGTTATTGTTGGCCGTTAGGTTACTTGACAGGATACGTTTATAACCGTACTGTTGACTGTTAGGTTACATGACTGTATATATGTATAACCGTACTGTTGACCGTTATGTCACATGACAGGATACGTTTATAACCGTACTGTTGACTGTTAGGTTACATGACAGGGTACGTTTATAACCGTTATTGTTGGCCGTTAGGTTACTTGACAGGATACGTTTATAACCGTACTGTTGACTGTTAGGTTACATGACTGTATATATGTATAACCGTACTGTTGACCGTTATGTCACATGACAGGATACGTTTATAACCGTACTGTTGACTGTTAGGTTACATGACAGGGTACGTTTATAACCGTTATTGTTGGCCGTTAGGTTACTTGACAGGATACGTTTATAACCGTACTGTTGACCGTTAGGTTACATGACTGTATATATGTATAACCGTACTGTTGACCGTTATGTCACATGACAGGATACGTTTATAACCGTACTGTTGACTGTTAGGTTACATGACAGGGTACGTTTATAACCGTTATTGTTGGCCGTTAGGTTACTTGACAGGATACGTTTATAACCGTACTGTTGACCGTTAGGTTACATGACTGTATATATGTATAACCGTACTGTTGACCGTTATGTCACATGACAGGATACGTTTATAACCGTACTGTTGACTGTTAGGTTACATGACAGGGTACGTTTATAACCGTTATTGTTGGCCGTTAGGTTACTTGACAGGATACGTTTATAACCGTACTGTTGGCCGTTTGGTTACATAACAGGATACATTTACAACCTACTGTTGACCGTTAGGTTACATGACTGGATACATTTATAACCGTACTGTTAGCCGTTAGGTTACATGAATGGATACATTTATAACCTACTGTTAGTCGTTAGGTTACATGACTGGATACGTTTATAACCCTACTGTTGACCGTTAGGTTACATGACTTAATACATTTATAACCGTACTGTTGACTGTTAGGTTACATGACTGTATATATGTATAACCGTACTGTTGACCGTTATGTCACATGACAGGATACGTTTATAACCGTACTGTTGACTGTTAGGTTACATGACTGTATATATGTATAACCGTACTGTTGACCGTTATGTCACATGACAGGATACGTTTATAACCGTACTGTTGACTGTTAGGTTACATGACTGGATACATTTATAACGGTACTGTTGACCGTTAAGTTACATGACTGGATACATTTATAACCCTACTGTTGACCGTTATGTTACATGACTGAATACATTTATAACCCTACTGTTGGCCGTTATGTTACATGACATGATACATTTATAACCGTACTGTTGACTATTAGGTTACATGACTGGATACATTGATAACCGTACTGTTAGCCGTTATGTTACATTACAGGATATATTTATAACCCTACTGTTGACCGTTAGGTTACATGACTGAATACATTTATAACTGTACTGTTGACTGTTAGGTTACATGACTGAATACATTTATAACCGTACTGTTAGCCGTTAGGTTACATGACTGAATACATTTATAACTGTACTGTTGACTGTTAGGTTACATGACAGGGTACGTTTATAACCGTTATTGTTGGCCGTTAGGTTACTTGACAGTATACATTTATAACCGTACTGTTGGCCGTTAGGTTACATGACAGGATACGTTTATAACCCTACTGTTGATCGTTTGGTAACATGACTAGATACGTATATAACCCTACTGTTGACCGTCAGGTTACATGACTGAATACATTGATAACCGTACTGTTGGCCGTTAGGTTACATGACTGGATACATTTATAACCGTACTGTTGGCCGTTTGGTTACATGACAGGATAAATTTAAAACCGTACTGTTAGCCGTTAGGTTACATGACTGAATACATTTATAACCGTACTGTTGACTGTTAGGTTACATGACTGGATACATTTATAACCTACTGTTGGCCGTTTGGTTACATGACTGGATACATTTATAACCTACTGTTGACCGTTAGGTTACATGACTGGATACATTTATAACCGGTACTGTTGGCCGTTTGGTTACATGCCTGGATACATTTATAACCGTACTGTTGACTGTTAGGTTACATGACTGGATATATGTATAACCGTACTGTTGACCGTTATGTTACATGACAGGATACGTTTAAAACCGTACTGTTGACTGTTAGGTTACATGACAGGGTACGTTTATAACCGTTATTGTTGGTCGTTAGGTTACTTGACAGGATACGTTTATAACCGTACTGTTGGGCGTTTGGTTACATGACAGGATACATTTATAACCTACTGTTGACCGTTAGGTTACATGACTGGATACATTTATAACCGTACTGTTAGCCGTTAGGCTACATGACTGGATACGTTTATAATCCTACTGTTGACTGTTAGGTTACATGACTGAATACATTTGTAACCTACTGTTGACCGTTAGGTTACATGACTGAATACATTTATAACCCTACTGTTGGCCGTTATGTTACATGACAGGATACATTTATAACCGTACTGTTGACTGTTAGGTTACATGACTGGATACATTTATAACCGTACTGTTAGCCGTTATGTTACATGACAGGATATATTTATAACCCTACTGTTGACCGTTAGGTTACAAGACTGAATACATTTATAACCCTACTGTTGATCGTTATGTCACATGACAGGATACGTTTATAACCGTACTGTTGACTGTTAGGTTACATGACTGGATACATTTATAACCCTACTGTTAGCCGTTAGGTTACATGACTGAATACATTTATAACCGTAGTGTTGGCCGTTAGGTTACATGACTGAATACATTTATAACCGTACTGTTGGCCGTTAGGTTACATGACAGGATACGTTTATAACCCTACTGTTGATCGTTTGGTTACATGACTGGATACGTTTATAACCCTACTGTTGGCCGTTAGGTTACATGACTGAATACATTTATAACCGTACTGTTGGCCGTTAGGTTACATGACTGGATACATTTATAACCGTACTGTTTGCCGTTTGGTTACATGACAGGATACATTTAAAACCGTACTGTTAGCCGTTAGGTTACATGAATGGATACATTTATAACCCTACTGTTGGCCGTTTGGTTTTATGACTGGATACATTTATAACCGTACTGTTGACCGTTAGGTTACATGACTGGATACGTTTATAACCGTACTGTTGGCCGTTTGGTTTTATGACTGGATACATTTATAACCGTACTGTTGACTGTTAGGTTACATAACTGGAAACATAAATAACCGTACTGTTGGCCGTTTGGTTACATGACAGAGGTTACATGACTGAATACATTTATAACCGTACTGTTGACTGTTAGGTTACATGACAGGGTACGTTTATAACCGTTATTGTTGGCCGTTAGGTTACTTGACACGATACATTTATAACCGTACTGTTGGCCGTTAGGTAACACGCCTGGATACATTGATAACCGTACTGTTGGCCGTTAGGTAATTATACCATGACTGGATGTATTTATAACCGTACTTTTAGCCGTTAGGTTACATGACAGGATCTGCATTTATAACCGTACTGTTAGCCGTTAGGTTATATGACTGGAAACATTAATAACCGTACTGTTGGCCGTTATTGTACGGCTGGGTACATTTATTTGATACACAGATTAATGACTCGATTTGGGGCGTAATTTAATGCATTCAACTTATAATGAACGTCTCTTGTATCTTCATGTTATCGGTTTCCGCGCACTTAAGAAGCATCCGCGAGTTCGTACTCATATCGGTAGAAAATTGTTGAAATTATAGATGACTGTCATAGACATGAACATAACCTACTAAGGGAAACAAAAAACTAACAACATAAAACCGTATTTAAAAAAATCAACCAAACTTTCTCCCGTCGGAAGTAGCCGACATATGTTTCAGTGTGTCTATTTTGATTTAGTGTTCAAAGAAAGATAACTCGAATACATTAAAAAGAAATTCTCCATAGTGATCATGACCCACGTTCACTTACAAATGCTTCATTTGGTATTAAAAAAAAAATATCTTTGATCGTCAAAACCACGGACTTAGATTCCGTGTCAAAACATGTTTTTATTTAATTCACATTTTTTATTGATATTTCAATATGTCAGCTTGAACGAATTCATGTAATTTTAACATTTTTAATTATTTAGTTATGATATAGAATCTATTATCATTTTTTTTGTGCAGTCTTATATCGCTTTTGGTTGATGGTAAATTATTTCTAATTTGATTCTGTTTTAAAAAGGTGACAATTGGATGTTCATTGCATAACAAGGTTTACGTTTCATTGCAAACAGTGATGTATCTATAAGAATGTCTCCTTCGCTCTTCGGAAGTGGAAAAAAATCGGCGAGGAGATATATATGACCTCATTTACATACGACATTTTCGTACGTTTGTCAGACTACAAAAAAGACCGGTTCATGAATGAAAATGATCACTGTTTTTCAGGTATGAGTTCATCTTGAGCAAGATAAAAAGTGCATTAAGCAAAACTGCATATGTACAATGTACCGTATGCGTGTTTTTTAATCGGTGACTAATTCTTATGTTTTCCAGACGAATATCATGTAACAATTTTTGTGTCAGTTTACAGACGATGGCTAAACGTCTAAACTATCCTTGAGGGTAGTGTCCAGCAGGTCACGTAGTAACGAGATATAGCTTGATAAAATGGCTGCGCGGAAATATATAACGCGCAGATCATATATACAATGTATATCTCACATATATATGACCTCATAAAAGTAAAGCGTGCATTTCCCTGTAAATTGTCATAAGGTTTTCAGCTTTAGATGAAAAATGCATCCGATGCAATCATAATAATGTAAGTAACAAAGAAAACCGAACAATATATATATAACAATTCCAATGATCTAGTCAGCAATTTATAATAGTGGAATACTACCTCAAGTTTCTCCCAAAGTGTGGTGGTCTCCCTTATTGGAGTTCTTTTAACAGAAAGTTAAAATTTGGTCTCTCGACTTTCATGAAAACATTTGGCGCGTGGGACCCTCCGTTTTGGATGTTAATGAATACTACGGACGTATAGACATCTGCTGGGAGCCATGGCGAGTGTAAACTTATCAGGTAGACTTTCTGTCGTTTAATATAACTATACACATTGTAGTAACATGCTTGTTCGATGATCTCATCTTGTACAAGCTAAGTGGAGTGGCCTGTGGTCACCGCTACTTTCGGTTTCACTTTCTCAAGCTTCGAGCGCACTCGCCATACAATGATATTGTTTTCTCCAGTTCCGATTCAGATTCATTTTCAATTACCAGATGGGGAGTTGTTGGACCAGGGCTCGTATTCATGAAACCGTTTTCATGCTCAAGCATGGATTTTGTGCTCAAACCAACATTCTTGTAACTCATCACTTAAATCATGTCAAACGATCAAAACGTCAAATGAAATAATTGAAAACAGTTTACGACTTTAAGTCTCTTCCAAGTTTTTACAAATCATTGAAAAAATAAAATATTATTATCAAGTTATAACCGGAACAAGAAATTAGGCTTGAGCACTAATTCCATACTTGAGCATATGAGACCGGTTTCATGAATACGGGCCCTGGATTTATGTAAACGAGTATCAAACCAATTTAAGGCACAGTACTGTATGTACTCGTTCTGCAATTAATCAGGTCGGGGAAAACCACTAACTTGGGTATAAAATGCAAACTCGCCTATTATATGCCAATAGAGGTATGAATTTGTTACTAAAAATAGCCAAAATCACTTTAATCTTAACTTTTTCAAATTGTTTGTCCAAGTCGCATTTATTCAGTCATGAAACATAAAACAAATGCAAATATAAACTTTATCTGCATGTGGGAAAGTATCAAAAATAAATGCAATACTTCCGGTAAAGTTACGTACATCAAGTTTCTAAGTAGCCAACGCTTTCAGTAAGCATCTTTCAGCAAAATATTATTTACCTTGTTGTTAATTAATGCGATTTTTAATAACATCTTGCAAAAGTTACTGTTAAAGCGATTTGGGTTATTTTTAGTTACAAATCCATACTCCAACTGGTGTATAATAGGCGAATTTGCGTAATATACGCAAGTTGGTGGTTTTCCCCAACCTGTTAATAGGGTACAAATGCAATCTACATACACAATGTAGTGTAGCCTGTACGTTGAAAAATGTTGGGACTCTTTCAAAGATGGCGTCTGCCAAAACAAGTAGAAGGTGAGTTCTCAGAACATGTTCGATGTTTCTACTTGAAAACTTTTTAACGATCAACAGACAGTTACAGATGCTCTGAATCAAAAGATAATAGATCAGAGTGTTATAAAATGCTAAAATTCCACTCCAGAAAAGCATCTTTATAAAAGTAGTGTTCGCAAGATGACCGAAGAACAGGTTCAAAAAATAAATTCTGAGTATTTATAGACCCATGATATATATGTTAAGAAGCCTTTAAAGATTAATTATAATCTACACTGGTTGCAAAATGTCCTATAAACAAGTAGAAATGTGCATTTTAAATAGGTGACCAAGATCTATATTTGTGCAGTTTGGACACTCCGTAACTTACGACTGAACGATTGTGACATTGGATGCAAAGTTGTAAAATTGTATGGTGGGGACTGCATATTCGCACATAGGATTGAGCGGTTGGGACTTCCATCACTTAAATGTTATTTGTCTTTATAATTGCAGATACATAGAAACACATTTTACCAATGGAGCTGCACTACTGTTACGAATGTTGCTTTGGGGATGAAAATCCGTAGCCCAAGTTTCCTCTGGCCCTGAAAACCAGACTTAGGCATTTTGACAGGTAGATGTCTGTCAAAATGCCTAAGTCTGGTGTCAGGGCCAGAGGAAACTTGGGCTAAAAAATCCACAGAATATCATTGACCATTCAGTGCTCAATTATGGAATCAACATATTGAAGGGGCGGAGCAAAGGGGGTCATTATTCTATGTAGAGATTTCACCCGGCAATCCGTAGAAAACGTACCCCCTTAATATTTTTTATGCTTCAACCTGTGAAAAAGTGTCCCCCGTAGAAAAGTGACCCATATATATCGCAGGCAAACAAACACCAAATATATTAATTCTTTTCCGCGAAGAGATATCTCATCTGCCCGTCTGTCCATCCATCTGTCAGATATACTTTCTAGTTGTGATCGGTGAAGGACACTGTTCCTAAAGATAGTTTACAACCTTACATCTTTGTATTTTCATGGATTTTGATATAGCTTCCCATGAATGTTTGAAAGACTGGTTCAAATTCCTCATCCTGATTGTGATGATTGATGCAGTACAACTGACTTTAGGTCAATATTAAGAACTTATAAACCAATTCTATTAAAGACGAATGAGACGAATAAAGAAGGTTAAAATTATTGTAATTCAAATTTTCAATATGTTTTTCAATGATTGAGCACTGAATGGTCAATGATATGTTGCGGTTTTTCACCCCAAAAACTACATTCGTTACAGTGGTGCAGCTCCATTGGTAAAATAATTCACTTTGTATCTGCAATTAAAAAGACAAACAACATTTAAGTGATGGACATCCCAA
The DNA here is from genome assembly GCF_002113885.1 of Mizuhopecten yessoensis. Lineage (NCBI taxonomy): Eukaryota > Metazoa > Mollusca > Bivalvia > Pectinida > Pectinidae > Mizuhopecten > Mizuhopecten yessoensis. The sequence continues at coordinate 179,051 of NW_018407644.1, read as the reverse complement.
CCGCTCAATTTTAAATTGACACATATAAGTCATACTTAAATGTCAAAAAGATAATTCTATCAAATCTAAAATATCATATCCCAATACTTTATAACAGATGTAGTGTAATATTTCCTGACTATTCAAATTTGAAAATTTTAGTATGAGCTTTTTTCTATTTGTTTCATCTTGTAGATTCTGAAAGTGAGGATGAGAGACCAATGCTGGGTGGTAATATGGGGATGGGGTCATTTGCCCCTTCAGGTAAACATAAACTGGAAGACACAGGAAGGGATCATGAGGAAGGACCATCACTCAAAAAACCCAGAAAGGATAAAGGCAGTAGTTACACAGAAAAAGCTAAAAGGATGATGGTTAGTCAACAACAACCTTCAATATCATGTTCTAATAGGATTTCTTTACTCACAGCGAACCCACACAATGTCGGATTGAACCACAAAAATAATCACTCAGTTTGGAATGTAGTCATCATGCATATGGCCGTTTGCTGATTCTTATGTGAAATAACTATCAATTTGAATTGTTGTTCTGTCCCTTTTCTTTTGAAATTGTATTTTAAACATTCATAGCGTTAAAGTTAATTAACTTAAAGTATAAAGATTCAAATAAAGCACAAAGATTTTTTTTCTATCAGAGTGTACATTATATAAAAGTGTGTATTACAAAATGCCTTGTATCATCAAAGTTTGATGCACATTCATGATTGCTTAATCATCAATTATAGTTTGGCTTGAAGTTACACATTTTGTTTTGTTTCCAGGCATTGATGGGATACCAAGCGGGAAAGGGTTTGGGTAAAAATGAACAGGGTAGAACAGAAATTGTAGAGGCCTCAAAACAGAAAGGTCGCAGAGGATTGGGTCTTCGTCTCGCAGCTCTGGAGCCTGATGATGAGGCAGATTGGGACTTTGAGGCCGAGTCTGTAAGTATGCAAATCTATTTTTGAGTATTTCTGTCGTAGATAACTATTGAGGAAACAAAATAAAGCATGACGTTGTGAGTAAATAGTGAACTAAACAAATATTTCTGCCATAAATTACTATTGAGGAAACAATAAAAAATTATTATACTGTCTTTCCGTGTCACGAAATTGTAAAATAATTTAATGAGTATTTCTGCTATAGATAACTATTGAGGAATCAGTTGACTGGCTCCCAAGATGTGAGCAAGCAGTACCTGACATTGAGACCCTAAGGAAATGGAAACTAATTGGTCCTGTATGTATCATTTTTGTGAAGACTTACCGAGTATATGTAAATTTATATATTGTACAGACTTCAATGGACAATTTTTTCAGTGATATGATAATAATGTAACAAGTTTTAATATTTTGTCAACTTAAATGATTTGATAAAAAAAAAAAAAAGTCCAATACCAATATCACACACTTATAAATTGATCATTAATATCTCACTGAAGATCATAATTTATCCAGTCAAAATTTGAATTGTATGATTTATAGAGGACTAAGGTGTTTAGCATTGGATTGATTTATAAAGAGTACCAGAATCATTGGGAGACATTTTTCTTGCTTTTTAAAACATTCACGATAAGCAATGATAATAGACTTGCAAATATTTATCACAAGTTTTTTTCACAGAAAAAACGAACAATTGAGGATGAAACAAAGTTCTGCGATGAAGATGTGTTGAGAGGAATCTTGAATAGTAAGGTGGGTGATCAGTTATGTGTAAACTGTTTGTACATGTGTGATAAGATATCATTCCTAGCCATACTCTAATAACTTGACCAATATTGAATGGAGGGTAGGTGCGCATGTGCGACAGGACAGTCGTCTCTTCACTTGGTCGTCAAGATTTCTATCAAGAAACTGTCTCCAACAGCTATGACTACTGATAATTCCATTCTATTGCACTTTTAACTTACCCTAGAACTCTGGTATACAGGTAATATCCTCCAAACCCCGTCCATTTATTCGATCCATACATTGAAAATCCATCATAACGAGTGAGCACTTTCCAACATGGCGGCGCCCTTATTGGCAACCGGAAGTGATACATTTCATCAAACTTTCTCCCAATAAACAACAGTGTGATCAACATGTTGACAATATTGATATTTGTCGTGGACATTCTCACCCATCGATCATCAACTCACCGTTGCAATTCTACGTAACCATCATATCCAATGCGTAGATTTACCTAACAACCCCCGCCTACTATACTATCTAGCCCTCATTCTTATCTCCAATTCCAACGATGTTGAATTAAACCCAGGTCCCACTGAGCCCAATGTGGGACGTAATTCCTCACGTGCATATCTCTGTGGAACTTGTGATGAGACAGTTGACTGGTCTGAGAAGGGTATGGTCTGTGAGACCTGTGACCAGTGGTACCCTGCCCAATGTCAGAGTGTCCACACCATCACTTACAATGATTTCGTTGATTCCAATACCAGCTGGCACTGTATCATATGTAACAACCCTAACTCCAGTGTTACCATTCATGATCTCCACAGCCATGAGGTATCTTCTAAAATCAACCTAACCTCCCATACAGATGATCTATCTGGTCTTGATGGCTCACCTAGCCCTGACAGGTCTGGTACCAGGCCATTACATTCCTCAACACCAATCGCCGAGGGAAACGGAGTAAATCGTCTGCCCCCCTACGGATCCTAAACATCAATTTCCAGTCTCTCAAACAGAAGCTGCCCAGGCTGGCCAACGTCATTGACCGTACCAATTTTAAACCAGACATCATTATTGGGACTGAGACTTGGCTGGATCCCAACATAAAAGATAGTGAAATCTGTCTAGAGGGATACAGCGTCTACCTTAAAGACAGGGTCACACGCGGAGGTGGCGGCGTACTCATCGCAATCTGCGAAACCTTAAAATGTGACACAGTACTGGAACTGGACAGTAACTGCGTACTCTTATGGGTAAAACTGCAAACCACTGGACATAGTAACATCTATATTTGTGCCTACTACCGCAGACACACCTCGGACAAGGAAAGCCTCAACCAATTCGAATTATATGTCTACAGAGCACGTAACAACCAGAACACAACTATCATCATAGGAGGTGACCTCAACTTTCCAGGAGGGGACTGGTCCCATAACAGCTTAAAACCAGGTGCACCCAATATACCCTTCCATCACCAATTCAAGGACGTGCTGGATTCAAACCACCTAATCCAGTCAGTGCATGAGAATACCAGGAAAGATAACAACCTAGACCTCCTCATTACTAATGCACCAAGCATCGTCCAACGTGTTGACGTCCTACCAGGAATATCAGATCATGATATAGTCTTTGGTGAGTTTGACGTCCACCCAGTTCGACTAGATCAACAGCGACGTCAAATACCACTCTACAGCAAAGCAAACCGGTGTGGCTTTATTGAAGAATTCCACTCGATTCTTCAGGTATTCGAGGACATGTCCAAAGACGCCAGTGTCACAGCTAACGACATGTGGATCGTATTCAAGAACGCCATCATGAAAGGTATCTCTGACAACTAAAAACGCAACCGCCATTCTTGTATCAGCTCAGACCTGAAGAAAAAGATCAGTAAACAGGGCCGTTTATACAAGAGGATGAAGAAATCACAAGATCTACCATCCAACTATACCGCCATCTGAAGCGTACCATCCAGAAAGATCAAAGATGGGCTTTCTGGAAGTACATTGAGGAAATTGTCATCCCAAACGACAATGACACTTTCTCAAAAGGATTTAAGAAATTCTGGACCTTCATCAAACATAAGCGGAAGGACAAGTTTGAAATCCCCTCACTGAAGCACGAAGGCAAACCATTCTCTGACGCCACAACCTTCTCCGAGAAAACTACCTTCACCCGCGAGGAGTTTATATCATCTGGAAGAATGAACCCTTCCCCGGACTCCCCAATCATTGACAACATCAACTTCACCACGAACGGGATTGGTGAACTTCTCTGAAATCTCGACGCACATAAGGCACCCGGGCCAGATAACATCTTACCAAGAGTTTTAAAGGAGACACACGCGGCCGCAGCTCCATTACTTTTTTTTTTTTTT
>NW_018407644.1:124545-166486 GCF_002113885.1 Mizuhopecten yessoensis | reverse complement strand
ATGTACATTATCATGTTGAGTTTTACACCACTAAAACACCAGTTGTACATGTACATTATCATGTTGAGTTTTACACCAATAAAACACCAGTTGTACAGATTTCATTATTGTTGGGCACTACTGGCTGTCTTCAGATTAACATTAGTTTTATAAGTTTGTGGCCACTGGCCCAATTTTGGCTGTCAGTGATCCATTTTGCATACTTAAGGCTCTATATATATAGCTACATGTAAGCAGGGCTAGCACTGCATCATACAGTTTTGATCATCAAATGCTATCATCAGTCCAGATATATTATTTACATCACACCTTATTTTGTTGCTGCTATAATATCATCATTGTTTGACTAAATTTAATGGTTAACATTTTATGTCAGATACAGATTTTACACAAATGGTCCTGTTGTATTGAAAGATTATCACTTGTTGAACTGATAAATAGAAAGTGAAGTAATTCTTGACTCTGTCATTTAATACTAATAAACAAACATGTCACAGCAATACCAAATATCCACCAGCAGACTGAACATTATTTGAAGGTGTCTCAGGAAAATTTATGGAATAAAGTCATTTATCACATACCTATGTAATCTTACAATAGAAGTACAACAATTTTCGTTTGATATTTTCACATGTGTGATATACAAGATGTTGTATCACCATACTAGCTGGAACTACTTTCTATGGGAATCCCCTTGTCATGGCAAACTGAAAAGTTCCTGGTATTTGCAAAAAACATCAAAGTTTATAAAATCTTTGTATCGATCTCTCGCGGACATATATATTCACTCATGCGCTCTGGGCGCTCGTGAATATATATTCATCCGCGCAATAAACTTGAGCTTTCTGATTCGTTAGAAAAAACACAAGTGTGTGGTCTTGTATATGTAGTCTGTGCTGTGGAGTATCTGAATGTCTCAGACAGACTGTTACTATATCTCTGGTGATGTTCATGTGAAATGTCATGGTATTTGACATTGTGATTTGCCTGTAATAAGATCATCAATTGATAAATAAAGAACTATTTCAATGTATTTCAGGTGGGCACTTTGTATGTAAGCTGTTTGATCTTTTTACACCGTTCAGTATGGGTCTTGTGTACTTGATGTATCGCATATTTGACCGTGTGTCCATCTTCAAACCTGTTACCAGCAGACCAGCCAACTCAGAAAGGTATATATGTCTTGATCCTGTGCATAGTCTAGCATTGTAGATTCAAGTCATGTCCATCTGGCCCCAGTCGCTCAAAGATTGGTTAAATTTAACCTGTGTTAAGTGAAAATTATTGTCATTAACACACAGAGATTGAACCTTAACCTGTGTTAAGTGAAAATTATTGTCATTAACACACAGAGATTGAACCTTAACCAGTGGTTAGTGAAAATTGTTGTCATTAACAAACAATGGCTTAGCTTTCATTGCAAATATATAATCCTCAAAACACATCAATCTCATCTGATCCAGCAAATCTACAGCAGTGAAAATATATGAGATTTTTGTGATTTTGTTGTTTTCATATAAGAAAACACTTTGTTCTACGTACCCACTGGTTAACTGTTACCAAGCTTTGTGTAACCAGGGCCTGAAATATTATCAGTTTATGTTGGTCTATTTTGATATAAATACGTTTATGAATAATGTTGTTAGGATTGGTAAGTTGTTAAAACCATCCATTTTTGGCACAAAGTACTTATATATATATCTAAATGCAACATTTGTAAGGTACATTGTATGCCGGAACCTGAGAGGAGACAGGGAACCTGTTAGACAGTACATGCACGAGATCAACTTGGATCTGAACAAATTCATGTCAGCGACATCAGAAAAAGACATCAATGAGGTTGTACCAAACTCATTACTGGAGGGAGATGATGAGTTTTTCCAGTACATGTACGAATCCAATTTGTTGTAAGTATATCTATCAATTAAATTATGTACATCAGTCAATTTACTTTATTTCTATCAATTAACCGTAAGTTTATCCGTCAATTAACTTATGTATACCTGTCAAGTTACTGTAAGTGTATCTATCAATTTACTCTCTAAGTACTGTATATGTCTATCAATTTTCTGTATGTCTATGAACTTACTGTAAGTATTTTTAGTTAGGAAAATAATCCATTGAAATCTCATTGACAGACCTTATAAATACTATCAAATAAGTAAATCTGACAGAATGAGCTCCACTTGGTATTAAATGTTTGAGTAAATCTGACTGAATGAGGTCAACTTGGTATTAAATGTTTAAGTAAATCTGACTGAATGAGGTCCACTTGGTATTAAATGTTTAAGTAAAACTGACAGAATGAGGTCAACTTGGTATTAAATGTTTAAGTAAAACTGACAGAATGAGGTCAACTTGGTATTAAATGTTAACTCGAGTTCTAGTTGTCAACATTGTTTTCTACAGCTTGATTGATTTGAGGCTTTTTTGAAGTTTTAGAATTACAATGAATAGTTATGTATATCATTTTGTATTATAAAACGTGGATGATGAGTTGTACATGTAAATATTTTGCTGTCAGACTTGGGCGGCTACAGATCACCAGTCTCAAGAAGATACAGACATTTACACAGAACAGGTAAGACATACCTGTCCTATTTGTTACTTGTGTTATATGGATGTATTTAGTAATGTAGCAGTAAACCTGTCTTCACTGAATAATACATAATCTAGAAACCTGTGTAAACCAGGCCTCTAGAAACCTGTATAAACCAGGCCTCATTAAGGATCGTCTGAACCTGAAGGTTCTATATATACCCTTATGCTTTCATTAATCCAAAATCTAGTCTGCAGTTACTTTCAGATTCTTTCTCAGGAATGGGGGGAGGTACATGAATTATTACCTTCAGAATATACATCTCTAAAACAAATTGATTAAACCTCAATGGTTACTGGTCTTGTGAATAAATTAAAAAAAATGTACAGTTTGCATATTATCTATTCACACAAACAAATATAGGACTGCGCTCTTTTCGCCAAAGTTGGGGATGGACATATCGTGTACTCTACATACTCGTTGTATCGTTTGGTATCGACTTCCAGCCAGTGTTCAGTTTGTTAGATTTGGTGTTTATTATTTGTCAGTACTGTTATTTCAGTGACCTCTATGAAGGACGTCAGTCTGAGATTCGACGACAGTGTCTGGAGCGCTGGCAGGTTTGTTTCCATGATTCATTCTAGTGATTTGTTCCTAATTAACATACAAGCTAAGTCTAACTTCTGGAACCAGATCTGTTATCTAGATACTTATGTGTTATTATGAACTAAATAATTTGTTAATAATCTAAATCACATGTAGTGTGGCTTTTCTCTGACAAACAAACCACGTCAAGTTAATGTTTGGATAGAGAATGGAAGTCTGAAGTACAGTACTTTTCCACTATTTGTTTTAAACAACTTGTAATTTTTATTTATAAGATTTATTTCAATTATGCATATTCAAGGAATTATATTTTCAGATGATTTACTCTAATTTCCGGTATTTTGTTTTTTTCCACCTAAATCTCTCAGCTGTTAAAAGAGCCAACATATCGCTATTCACAATACCTTCAATACTTAATACACACAGATACCAGACCAAGTGCGATCAGCTCCTAGTAAAGAGGATCCCTTCAGGAAGTTTCAGGAAATCACGCAGGTATGATCTGTACAAAAATGTACAGGTAAACACACATGTAAGATTAGAGACACCTACACAAAGTTATAGGTAATCACACAAATACGATCTGTACAGAAATTTACAGGTATAATCACACATGTAAGAGTAAAGACACCTACATAAAGTTATAGGTAATCACACAAATACGATCTGTACAGAAATTTACAGGTATAATCACACATGTAAGATTAATTGTCTATAAACATATGTTCCTATAGGGAACGCAATAATATTAATGAACTTGTAAGTCGCTCTTTTCCAAGCTTTCGGGCTTAGCCCTTCGTCAGGAACGAAATGTCAAGATGGCTGTGACATAGAGGTCCAGTGACATTTAATCCCTGACGAAGGGCTAAGCCCGAAATGGAAAAGAGTGACTTACAAGTTCATTAACACATGTAAGAGTAAAGACACCTACACAAAGTTACAGGTGAGTACAGGTAAGTCCTCTACAAGAAGTTGCTGATAATCACATATCTGTAGGTATAGCGCTGTACAGAGAGTTCAATAGAATCAGATCTAGACAGGTCAATAATATATAAATAGTTCTCTACACAAAATTACAAGTAATCATACAGGAAAGAAAGAAATTAAATAATATGTAAAATGATATGAATATGTATGACATTCAGACTATCAATTTCTGCAATACACATGCTTGGAATATTAATTTATACCAAATTATTTTTTAAGGATGAAGATGAAGATTTCTTTGAGCATTCTGTCAGCCATTTAACACATGACAGTCTGGCCGCTATAAAGACTCCGTACGACTACAGGTGTTATGTGGTCGGAGGACTAGAGAAGAAGAGATGGTACATTCTGGGACTAGGGGTAAGTACATGTGTTCTAGTGGTTAAATTATATGTTATTGAGTGTGCATGTAAACATACTCTTTATTCAGTGATACATTATCATGGTACATGTATGTAAACATACTCTTTATTCAGTGATATATTATCATGGTACATGTATGTAAACATACTATTTATTCAGTGATACATTATCATGGTACATGTATGTAAACATACTCTTTATTCAGTGATACATTATCATGGTACATGTATGTTAACATACTCTTTATTCAGTGATATATTATCATGGTACATGCATGTAAACATGTTTGTATACTCTGTGATGGTAGTAATCTCTTGTTACAGCGATCTCATGTGTTTAAGTGGGATGGGAATCCTAAAACAAAGTGGAGAAAGATGGAAGAAAATATGAGAATTGAGCTCCCTTACAAGACTCTCATTGAGGTGGAGTTTGTACAGGAGTTTAAAGGGGAGGTAAGTCTGGTTCATACTGCCTGGGAATGAATGGCAAGTAGACTGTAGTCTTGTAAACACTGCATATATGAAGGTGGCGAAGTATGTATTTGTCCATTTATTGTATCTATAAGTAGCAAAATATTCTCTAATTAAACTACCAGGGTAAGCATTTCTTCTTCGGACATTTACATTTTTAATTATATTTTTACAGATGTTCCTCTTTGATTTTCAATAAGATTCATCAGTTTGGAAATATGCAAGTATCAAAAGTTTTACTTTCTACACAAACAATGTTCCTATCAAGCATGTCACAATGTTACAAGATCAGCCGGTCCCTTGGTCAATTTATGAGTTAGGTTTACCTGTACCTATAAGTGTGTTTACGCTCTCTTTCAACATTAGTGAAATGTCCTGTAGTGATCAGCTCTAGAAACCTTTTTCCTGTTTTGTGGCATTGCAGCATTATTGTCATACATTCCCCAGGTACCATATTGTATTTATTTCTATCATAAGTATGCCATAATTATCCCAGCTGATAAAGACAGTCAGAAAACAACGGCCATTGTCTAGCATACTAACAATAGAGTCACCACTACATATGTGACCTTTGACCTTGCCAGGGTATGGGACAGAAGAGACTGATGACACTACATGCCCTAGATGCCTTTTTTCTTTACGGAAAGGATGTGAGATACTTACACTTTAACGAGAGGTATGTATACTTACGGGTAATTACATATCAGTTTAGTAATACTATGAGTATTGTGTATAACTTTAATCAGACTATAAGTATAGAGGGTGTAGACTCTATGACAATTACGGTGTATCATGACTACAGTCAGACTATAAGTACATGTATGAAGGGTGTAGACTCCATGGCAACAGTGTATCACTTTAGTCAGACTATAAGTACATGTATGAAGGGTGTAGACTCCATGGCAACAGTGTATCACTTTAGTCAGACTATAAGTACATGTATTGAGGGTGTAGATTGACTCCATGGCAACAGTGTATCACTTTAGTCAGACTATAAGTACATGTATTGAGGGCGTAGACTGACTCCATGGCAACAGTGTATCACTTTATTCACACTATAAGTACATGTATGGAGAGTGTAGACTCCATGGCAACAGTGTATCACTTCAGTCAGACTACAAGTACATGCATGGAGGGTGTAGACTGACTCCATGGCAACAGTGCATCACTTCAGTCAGACTATAAGTACATGTATGGAGGGTGTAGACTGACTCCATGGCAACAGTGCATCACTTCAGTCAGACTATAAGTACATGTATTGAGGGTGTAGATTGACTCCATGGCAACAGTGTATCACTTTAGTCACACTATAAGTACATGTATGGTGGGCGTATAGACTCCATGACAACAGTGTATTACTTTAGTCACACTATAAGTACATGAATGGCGGGTGTCGACTCCATGGCAACAGTGTATCACTTTAGTCACACTATAAGTACATGTATGGTGGGCGTATAGACTCCATGACAACAGTGTATTACTTTAGTCACACTATAAGTACATGAATGGAGGGTGTAGACTCCATGGCAACAGTGTATCACTTTAGTCACACTATAAGTACATGTATGGTGGGCGTATAGACTCCATGACAACAGTGTATTACTTTAGTCACACTATAAGTACATGAATGGCGGGTGTCGACTCCATGGCAACAGTGTATCACTTTAGTCAGACTATAAGTACATGTATTGAGGGTGTAGACTGACTCCATGGCAACAGTGTATCACTTTATTCACACTATAAGTACATGTATGGAGAGTGTACACTCCATGGCAACAGTGTATCACTTCAGTCACACTATAAGTACATGTATGGAGGGTGTAGACTGACTCCATGGCAACAGTGCATCACTTCAGTCAGACTATAAGTACATGTATTGAGGGTGTAGACTGACTCCCTGGCAACAGTGTATCACTTTAGTCACACTATAAGTACATGTATGGAGAGTGTAGACTCCATGGCAACTGTGTATCACTTCAGTCAGACTACAAGTACATGCATGGCGGGAGCAGACTCCAAGGCAACAGTGTACCACTTCAGTCAGACTATTAGTACATGTATGGAGGGTGTATAGACTCCATGGCAACAGTGTATCACTTCAGTCAGACCATAAGTACATGTATGGAGGGTGTAGACTTGTATCACTTCAGTCAGACTATAAGTACATGTATTGAGGGTGTAGACTGACTCCATGGCAACAGTGTATCACTTTAGTCAGACTATAAGTACATGTATTGAGGGTGTAGATTGACTCCATGGCAACAGTGTATCACTTCAGTCAGACTACAAGTACATGCATGGAGGGTGTAGACTCCAAGGCAACAGTGTACCACTTCAGTCAGACTATTAGTACATGTATGGAGGGTGTATAGACTCCATGACAACAGTGTATTACTTTAGTCACACTATAAGTACATGAATGGAGGGTGTAGACTCCATGGCAACAGTGTATCACTTTAGTCACACTATAAGTACATGTATGGAGGGTGTAGACTCCATGGCAACAGTGCATCACTTCAGTCAGACTATAAGTTTAGAGGGTGTAGACACAATGTATCACTTTAGTCAGACTATAAGTACATGTATGGAGGGTGTAGACTCCATGGCAACAGTGTATCACTTCAGTCAGACTATAAGTACATGTATGGAGGGTGTAGACTCCATGGCAACAGTGTATCACTTCAGTCAGACTATAAGTACATGTATGGAGGGTGTAGACTCCATGGCAACAGTGTATCACTTCAGTCAGACTATAAGTACATGTATGGAGGGTGTAGACTCCATGGCAACAGTGTATCACTTCAGTCAGACTATAAGTACATGTATGGAGGGTGTAGACTCCATGGCAACAGTGTATCACTTCAGTCAGACTATAAGTACATGTATGGAGGGTGTAGACTCCATGGCAACAGTGTATCACTTCAGTCAGACTATAAGTACATGTATGGAGGGTGTAGACTCCATGGCAACAGTGTATCACTTCAGTCAGACTATAAGTACATGTATGGAGGGTGTAGACTCCATGGCAACAGTGTATCACTTCAGTCAGACTATAAGTACATGTATGGAGGGTGTAGACTCCATGGCAACAGTGTATCACTTCAGTCAGACTATAAGTACATGTATGGAGGGTGTAGACTCCATGGCAACAGTGTATCACTTCAGTCAGACTATAAGTACATGTATGGAGGGTGTAGACTCCATGGCAACAGTGTATCACTTCAGTCAGACTATAAGTACATGTATGGAGGGTGTAGACTCCATGGCAACAGTGTATCACTTCAGTCAGACTATAAGTACATGTATGGAGGGTGTAGACTCCATGGCAACAGTGTATCACTTCAGTCAGACTATAAGTACATGTATGGAGGGTGTAGACTCCATGGCAACAGTGTATCACTTCAGTCAGACTATAAGTACATGTATGGAGGGTGTAGACTCCATGGCAACAGTGTATCACTTCAGTCAGACTATAAGTACATGTATGGAGGGTGTAGACTCCATGGCAACAGTGTATCACTTCAGTCAGACTATAAGTACATGTATGGAGGGTGTAGACTCCATGGCAACAGTGTATCACTTCAGTCAGACTATAAGTACATGTATGGAGGGTGTAGACTCCATGGCAACAGTGTATCACTTCAGTCAGACTATAAGTACATGTATGGAGGGTGTAGACTCCATGGCAACAGTGTATCACTTCAGTCAGACTATAAGTACATGTATGGAGGGTGTAGACTCCATGGCAACAGTGTATCACTTTAGTCACACTATAAGTACATGTATGGAGAGTGTAGACTCCATGGCAACAGTGTATCACTTCAGTCAGACCATAAGTACATGTATGGAGGGTGTAGACTTGTATCACTTCAGTCAGACTATAAGTACATGTATGGAGGGTGTAGACTCCATGGCAACAGTGTATCACTTTAGTCACACTATAAGTACATGTATGGAGAGTGTAGACTCCATGGCAACAGTGTATCACTTCAGTCAGACCATAAGTACATGTATGGAGGGTGTAGACTTGTATCACTTCAGTCAGACTATAAGTACATGTATGGAGGGTGTAGACTCCATGGCAACAGTGTATCACTTTAGTCACACTATAAGTACATGTATGGAGAGTGTAGACTCCATGGCAACAGTGTATCACTTCAGTCAGACCATAAGTACATGTATGGAGGGTGTAGACTTGTATCACTTCAGTCAGACTATAAGTACATGTATGGAGGGTGTAGACTCCATGGCAACAGTGTATCACTTCAGTCAGACCATAAGTACATGTATGGAGGGTGTAGACTTGTATCACTTCAGTCAGACTATAAGTACATGTATGGAGGGTGTAGACTCCATGGCAACAGTGTATCACTTTAGTCACACTATAAGTACATGTATGGAGAGTGTAGACTCCATGGCAACAGTGTATCACTTCAGTCAGACCATAAGTACATGTATGGAGGGTGTAGACTTGTATCACTTCAGTCAGACTATAAGTACATGCATGGAGGGTGTAGACTCCATGGCAACAGTGTATCACTTTAGTCACACTATAAGTACATGTATGGAGAGTGTAGACTCCATGGCAACAGTGTATCACTTCAGTCAGACCATAAGTACATGTATGGAGGGTGTAGACTTGTATCACTTCAGTCAGACTATAAGTACATGTATGGAGGGTGTAGACTCCATGGCAACAGTGTATCACTTCAGTCAGACTATAAGTACATGTATGGAGAGTGTAGACTCGTATCACTTCAGCCAATGTTAGTAAACTTTATGTACAGTTAGATATGTGTACACTTTAGATGTTGTGCTGTTAGAAGTATGACATTAACATAAAATTGACTGTGTAATTATTTGTACTCAGAATGGAAAAGCTTAAGAAATTTGTGAAGGCAGTCAACAAACCAACACGATCAGATCTGGTCCAGATCGTGGTGCCCAACATCTTCAGGCTGGAACACATTGAACAGATATTTGAAAGGTGAGATTTAGTATAGAATAAATTAGTCTTGTTAGATAACCGTATGTGACATACTATAAAAGATATTTATAAACTAATGTCAGTTGAGACTGAAAAGTCATGAAGAAGGTTCATGTGATTTATAACTCCAATTTGTTTGTAGATTAGCCATGAAGAAGGTGAAGGGTTCAAGTCAGCTCAGACTGTGTTACTCTCCCCCAGACAGAAAAGATGGCCGAAGCTTTCTACCTACAGGTGTCTGCTTTGTCAAGACCTGTAAAGGTGGGGTTTTATTTAACATTTGTATTCGTTTTGACCTTATATTGTTGAAATGAGAATGCAGCCTTTTTATGCTATCCTTTCTCACTATCATATAGTACATGTTGTACAGCTACTTTTTCCTCTGATAGATCCATGGACTATTGCACTGAGCAGATCTAAGGGCAGGAAATATTTCTACAATCTCCATAGCAAGGAATCAAAGTTCGAAATTCCACGAGAAAGCATAGCGTCTGTGAGGTAAGTGGTTTAATATTCAGATATACCAGACAAGTTGTGGACAAATTTGTGAAGTATATATCCAGTGTTAATTACTACTGGTGGTGTTTGTAATACGTTATATGTAGGGTAAACCATTGGTTTTCCTGTGTAGGCTGTCAGTGATCAGAATGTTACATCTAGCATTTATAAATTATCTGAATGCTTACTAGCATGGACAGTAATGCATGATATCTGTTGGTCTTTAAGTTCTCCAATCACTTATATTTATGTACATGTCGGTATGCAATGCTTGTGTAAATAAAAGAGAGAATATCTGATTCTCCTAAGGTACTAAAGTGGGGCAGACATCTTTAGAGGTATTCACCAGCAATCTTTTCTCCATTTAATACCAAATCAATGGAATTTTATAGACAGCCCACCATTGGTGGATACCTAGTAGTATTCACTAGAGAGTGCTAGTATTCACTATATATCCTTAATTGATGAGTGAATAAACATGCAAGTATTCATTAGAGATCAAGTATTCGTTAGAGATATATATTTTCCAAAGAAAATGGATGTCAGTACTGAAGAATGACTTAAATGTGTAGCGTACATGTGAATCTAGTGAGTGATTGACTTGTGATCCACAGAGATACCAAGCTGAATACGTGGTGGTGGGTGTGGGAGGAGGGAGTGAAGATCCACGATAGCCAGACCTTCAATCCACACACAGACAAGGTATCCAAGGACGAAATTCTCAGTGTCATTCAGGGACTGTTGGACAAACTCACCGGTCAGCGGTGACACATTCAGTGGACAGTGCTGACTTAAAACTGGACGAAATCCGGAAAAAATACTCTCTACGTGACAAGCTGCACTCCGCCAATTAAAGCCTCCCATTATAACTGGAGGAACTATTGGTCTGGATGAATGGGGGTTAATGATTTTTAATGACATGCTGTGGCTGTTAAAATGTATTTACAGCAATTTAGTTTTGTTATGAGACTAAGCACAACAGAACTTTTTTGGAGTATTTGTCGATTTTATCCCGATTTTACATGTACCGGTGTTTGTAAAGTCACGAAAAGCAGGCCCAGTTGTTGTTGGACCACTGACGTGGTTAGGATGTTAACGTTGCCCATCAGATGTAAGAATGAACTTATTGTTGGAAGTTAGTGCAGCAGTTGTGTAACTACTGACGTTGTTAAAAGATTTGACTTGTAGTACATGTAAAATGATTACGGTTGTGATTCGTATATAACCCAGTCATTATTTATCTATAAGTACATGGTTATGAGATGGTGCAGTAGTTGCGTGACTACAGATGTGGTTATCATTAAGTTGTCCCAGTAGTTGTGTGACTATGGACGTGGTTATAATTAAGTTGTCCCAGTAGTTGTGTGACTACGGACGTGGTTATAATTAAGTTGTCCCAGTAGTTGTGTGACTACGGACGTGGTAATGATTAAGTTGTCCCAGTAGTTGCGTGACTACAGACTTGGTTATAATTAAGTTGTCCCAGTAGTTGTGTGACTACGGACGTGGTTATAATTACTTTGTCCCAGTAGTTGTGTGACTACGGATGTGGTTATAATTAAGTTGTCCCCGTAGTTGTGTGACTATGGACGTGCTTATAATTACTTTGTCCCAGTAGTTGTGTGACTATGGATGTGGTTATCATTAAGTTGTCCCAGTAGTTGCGTGACTACGGACGTGGTTATAATTAAGTTGTACCAGTAGTTGTGTGACTACGGGCGTGCTTATAATTAAGTTGTCCCAGTAGTTGTGTGACTACGGACGTGCTTATAATTACTTTGTCCCAGTAGCTGTGTGACTACGGACATGGTTATAATTAAGTTGTCCCAGTAGTTGTGTGACTACGGGCGTGCTTATAATTAAGTTGTCCCAGTACCTGTTTGACTAGGGACTGGGTTATAATTACTTTGTACCTGTAGTTGTGTGACTACGGACGTGGTTATGATTAAGTTGTCCCAGTAGTTGTGTGACTACGGACGTGCTTATAATTAAGTTGTCCTAGTAGTTGTGTGACTACAGACGTGGTTATAATTAAGTTGTCCCAGTAGTTGTGTGACTACGGACGTGGTAATAATTACTTTGTCCCAGTAGTTTTGTGACTACGGACGTGGTTATTATAAAGTTGTCCCAGTAGTTGTGTGACTACGGACGTGGTTATAATTACTTTATACCTGTAGTTGTGTGACTACGGACGTGGTTATGATTAAGTTGTCCCAGTAGTTGTGTGAGTACGGACGTGGTTATAATTAAGTTGTCCCAGTAGTTGTGTGACTACGGATGTGGTAATAATTACTTTGTCCCAGTAGTTGTATGACTACGGACGTGGTTATTATAAAGTTGTCCCAGTAGTTGTGTGACTATGGACGTGGTTATAATTAATTTGTCCCAGTACCTGTTTGACTAGGGACTGGGTTATAAATACTTTGTCCCAATGGTTGTGCGACAATGGACGTGGTTATAATTTAGTTGTCCCACTATTTGTGTGACTGCTACTCACTAATGACTGTGTCCCAGTAGCTGTGTGACTACGGACATGGTTGTAATTAAGTTGTCCCAGTAGTTGTGTGACTACGGACGTGGTAATGATTAAGTTGTCCCAGTAGTTGCGTGACTACGGACGTGGGTATAATTAAGTTGTCCCAGTAGTTGTGTGACTACGGACGTGGTTTCATTAAGTTGTCCCAGTAGTTGTGTGACTACGGATGTGGTAATAATTACTTTGTCCCAGTAGTTGTATGACTACGGACGTGGTTATTATAAAGTTGTCCGAGTAGTTGTGTGACTACGGACGTGGTTATAATCACTTTGTACCTGTAGTTGTGTGACTACGGACGTGGTAATGATTACTTTGTCCCAGTAGTTGTATGACTACGGACGTGGTTATTATAAAGTTGTCCGAGTAGTTGTGTGACTACGGACGTGGTTATAATCACTTTGTACCTGTAGTTGTGTGACTACGGACGTGGTTATGATTAAGTTGTCCCAGTAGTTGCGTGACTACGGACGTGGGTATAATTAAGTTGTCCCAGTAGTTGTGTGACTACGGATGTGGTAATAATTACTTTGTCCCAGTAGTTGTATGACTACGGACGTGGTTATTATAAAGTTGTCCGAGTAGTTGTGTGACTACGGACGTGGTTATAATCACTTTGTACCTGTAGTTGTGTGACTACGGACGTGGTTATAATTAATTTATACCTGTATTTGTGTGACTACGGACGTGGTTATAATTACTTTGTCCCAGTAGTTGTATGACTACGGACGTGGTTATTATAAAGTTGTCCGAGTAGTTGTGTGACTACGGACGTGGTTATAATCACTTTGTACCTGTAGTTGTGTGACTACGGACGTGGTAATGATTAAGTTGTCCCAGTAGTTGCGTGACTACGGACGTGGTTATAATTAAGTTGTCCCAGTAGTTGTGTGACTACGGACGTGGTAATGATTAAGTTGTCCCAGTAGTTGTGTGACTACGGATGTGGTAATAATTACTTTGTCCCAGTAGTTGTATGACTACGGACGTGGTTATTATAAAGTTGTCCCAGTAGTTGTGTGACTATGGACGTGGTTATAATTAATTTGTCCCAGTACCTGTTTGACTAGGGACTGGGTTATAAATACTTTGTCCCAATGGTTGTGCGACAATGGACGTGGTTATAATTTAGTTGTCCCACTATTTGTGTGACTACGCACGTGGTAATAGTTACTTTGTCCCAGTAGTTGTGTGACTACGGACGTGGTTATAATTTAGTTGTCCCACTATTTGTGTGACTACTACGCACGTGGTAATAGTTACTTTGTCCCAGTAGTTGTGTGACTACGGACGTGGTTATTATTAGATTTAATAGTCACTGTCTAACTGCGGACGCTATTTGTAGATAACACAGTGACTGAAGACCAATTAAGACGTCGTAAGAACATGTACAGAGGATGATAACAAAATGACTGAATACCAAGACGTCGTAAGAACAGAGGATGATGAGGATTGATTCTTTCATGTGTATGCGAGAAATACCATAACCAATGAAATATGATATCCTTAATAGAAAGTAGCTTATTATTTTTTTTAATAAACGTTATTTATCCCTTCGGTTGTTTTCCTTTCTTTTCACTCACTGACATGAAGTTCGTTTGAGGTTGTAGTATGGTGTAGTGTCTGTTATGTTATCCAGTTTCTTTCCATTACATATACCATTCATGATACTCGTGTACCAAAGTGTTTTACTATTGGCCAGACGCTCGCTTAAATGAAAATTATCAGTCATATTATATGACAACTGATTGTTAAATGACCATTATGGAAGCCAGATATGTTTCTTTTGTTTTAATGTGTAGAACTATGTATATTATGTAAATTAGTCATGGTGCGTAATTAGTATATATGTACGTTATTGTATGTAAAAAAAAACTTGGGGGAATACGGAAGTTCAACAAAAGTCGTAATACGGACTGAAAATCTATAAAACTAGAACAAGATATCAACAATTGAAAGATTGACACGGTGACCCGTCCTTAAAAAGTGCAGGGAGAAAAAGACCAGATGTTCCTGGAAGATGCACATCTTTTGCTTCATCTATCACGGAAATCATGATATTCGGAGCGAGCTCTTAAAGACGAAATCAACTGCGACAAGTCAACCCCGTAGGTTGAGGAAGCAGGGATGTTATTATCAAGGAAAGTTAAGTTCACGATCGAAAAATCGAAATTGGCCGCTTACCGTACAGTTTGATAGAAGGCCGTCCCAGTTGATCGTGTCGTAAGCTAAGTTCGAGGAAATCAGCTTGTGCAGAAGAGTCTGTAGTGTCCTTTGGTTTCAAGCTCACGAGGCTGTTGTCATTAAATGTCTTGTTATTTAAAGACAGCACATTGTCAGTGCATCTTAATTTTATGTATAATGGCTAAGTTAGGTTTCCGTTACCAGTCCTGATACATGGAAATTCATCAAAAATTAGCCTCATACTGTACAAAATGGGATTTATTCGATCTATCCATATGCTGAAAGTGATACACATTGTCCCACATAGGTCAAAAGTGTTGAACACTTTAAATAACTTGTCTAGAATTGTCTGTAATCATATACGCCATAAACATGTAGATTGGAGAGGCGAAGGTCTGTCATATTCGTCAGTTATATCACCTTGATATATATCCGAGGTCACAAGCGTCAAGTGTGTCTAAATCGTCAACAACTTCTCATGAGTGATGACTGTTAGGAGTAAGCTTAGTCATTGCAACTTTGTTGCATCATTTTTCATTAACATCGACATGTGAATATAATCGGCACTGAGGTAAAGAAATGGATCTATCAACAAGACATTGGTTCTGATTTTGTTAGTTGGTGGTAGCTTGTTGACAGGAGGCGCTATTATTTGATTCAAATAGAGGAATATATGGTCAATTCAAGATCACTAGACAAATGCTTTAGAATTCTTCATCATGAAGTCTAGAGTAATGGCATTTGGTCTGCAGAAGACCCACGTCCTTTTAAATCTTTGAATAAACGCCTGTTAAGCTGCTATAAGTTACATTGACCCCACACTCAAAGGTGATGGGAGCAGAGCATACTTTGAACATAAAATAATAGTCTGGTGAGATTTAGATGACGAAATTTAACGAAAACAAACTCGCTTTTAAAATCTTGAAATTAGACACAAATATTCGGTCTGAATAAGTATTTTAAATCTTAATCATAACAAAAACAAATAAGTACTGTTCAAGTTTTATCACAAACCACTACAACAGACAATATACATGAAGGTCTAATAACGACAGTATGATACAATATGGGCACTGGATCCGAACAAATAAATGTCCATTGGATCCTTAAATATATACAAATTGCATGTAAGCAAAGAAGTAATAATGACAGTGCAAACAAAGGAATGGGTCAAATTGTCAGGGCGATCCGTCCCTACTCCAGACAGAAACATGAACACTTACATATCACAACAACGGGACAACATATAACAAAGACAAACAGTAGGAAACAATACTACAACATATAACAAAGACAAACAGTAGGAAACAATACTACAACATATAAAACATTAAAAAAAATCCAGCTATCACTTATGAAATGTGCTTCTGTTATCGCATATCTCCTCGGCTAGCTTGTAACCGAGTGCTAATTGTAAAAAAAGACGTGAGGTCATTAATATGTAAAATCTGAATAAATGATTACACACACATATATAATTATACCATAACTACAATCATGATATCCTTAATCTTTATCATGAACCGCAACAACAAAATGATCCTGTAGTTTAATCATAAACCACCACACCCACGAAGTGCTCTTTTAGTTTTATACTAAACGCCCACAACCTGGTGTTCCTTGTTTTATCATAAACAACCACAACAAAATGCTCAAATTTTTTCATCAAACTCAACTATCAGGTTCTTCTTAAGTTTTACCATAAACCACCAAAATATAGTGCTCCTTAAACGGAGACAACCTGGGAAAATGGCTGGAAATACAAAATGATGGCATTCTTCACGTCAGAGAAAGATTTTCTTTATTTTTTTTTTGTGAGGAATATAAATATGCTTATTACATGTATGCCTCGACCATCTTTAAAACAGACCAAGAGATTTTTTCGTGAAAAAATCCTTCCATTAAGGGTCATCTCTGGTTACGTACACCAATTGCAACAATACATCAACAAAACGTACAAAACATCAACCAAACGAACAAGACCATAGCCACTACATGTCGATTTGCTGTGATTGCAGAACTTTGACATGATTACAGTTCCTCGATACTTATTAGTATACAGTTTATACAGTTGTACAATAATGGGACAATGATACATTATAGAATACATCATTGTCCAATTAGTATAGTAGTACAATGCGTTACGCAGCTGCCTCCTTTAGAGTGACCCTGGTGCCAGATGAAGGTGTTGGTGTTTCGTCATGATCATAATGGAATTCAAAAGGTGTGTGTGACGCTGGCGTTGGTTTTCTTGATCTGCATGGTTGTGGCGTTTTCCTCAGTGGTCGGGAGGATGCTGTAGACGAGTTTGTTGTTGTTGACGTCACTGACTCCCTTGACGAAATAGGATGAACTTGCGTGATATGGTTACCTACTAAGTGACTGGATCCCATACGTTGACAGACAATGCATAAACTATAAGCCAACAGACTGGTGACCAGACCAACTGCCGCCCCGCCAGCCCCAAACTCAAGCTTGTAGTTCCGGTCACGATTTTCTTTTTTGGAGTTAATAAAGCAGTCACACTCAGTATACTGCAGGCCTGTGCATTTCTGTGTATATAACAAACACAACATACTATATGAGACGTTACATGGTTTTGGTATTGTTATATGTACATAAACATATGTTTGCATTTAGTTAAGCATTAAAAACATTGCTGGATTTCGACATGGTCCGTCTTAGTGCAAAGATTTATATTTGCTAGGCCAGTACGTGTATAGCGACTTAACGTTTGCATCTGACCACATCTGACCACATTTGACCACATCTGACCACATTTGACCCCATCTGACCACATCTGACCACATTTGACCACATCTGACTACATTTGACCACATCTGACCACATTTGACCACATCTGACCACATCTGACCTCGAAAAAACAGTTATCGGATTGAGTACATACAATGTACGAGTAATTGCGTGCATTGCCATAAACTATTGGAAATGTTTGGCAAATTTTGTATTACTAATTTTTGACACTAGTTGCGGTCCTCTATGGTTTTTACCCGCCAAGAAACAGGTCTGGCATCTCGTACTCAAAGGAAATTTAACATTTGATATCCCTTCCCTAAAGTACTGTGATCGGGGACTAGATTTCCATTGTTTGGCCACATTGAGGTATGATCCGTTTAGATAAATGATCCAATATTACATTTGCCCTATAGTCTTGGATAACATTTGTATACCACTGATCTAGTTAACATTATCACTTATCAAAATAACAAGAGCTTCTTTATAATATACTTTATATATGTCACATTAGCCTGGTACAGTCCTATATTGCAAAATGATCCGCTACTGCCTCACCCATGTTGTCGAGATCATTTAAAAGGTTACGATTCATTTAAAGGCTTTTTAGCTCACCTGCCCGAAGAGCAAGTGAGCTTGTGCCATGGTGAGGCGTCCGTCGTCCGTCTGTCCGGCGTCAACGTTTTACTTTAAACAACTTTTTTTCAGTAACCAAAAAGCCTAGCATGACGATATTTGGCCAGTAGCATGCTGGGATCAAGGGCTACCAAGTTTGTTCAAATAAATGACCTTGACCCACTTTCAAGGTCACAGGAGTCAAATATGTTAAAATCTACAAACAACTTCTCAATAACCAAAAGGCCCAGGGTACTAATATTAGGCCTTTAGCATGATGGGATGAAGCGCTACCAAGTTGTTTAAATGAATGACATTGAACAATTTTCTGGGTCACATGGGTCAAATGTCTTAAATTCTTCAAACAACTTCTTCTCAATAACCAAAAGGCCCAGGGTACTGATATTGGGCCTGTAGCATGCTGAGATGATCAGCTAACAAGTTGGTTCAAATGAATGACCTTGACCCACTTTCAAGGTCACTGGGGTCAGATGTCTTAAAATCTTCAAACAACTTCTCAATAACCAAAAGGCCCAGGGTACTAATATTAGGCCTTTAGCATACTGGGATGAAGGGCTACCAAGTTTGTTCAAATGAATGACTTTGACCCCTTTTCAAGGTCACTGGGGTCAGATGTCTTTAAAATCTTCAAACAACTTCTTCTCAATAACCAAAAGGCCCAGTGTACTGATATTGGGCCTGTAGCATGATGGGATGAAGGGCTACCGAGTTTGTTAAAATGAATGACATTGACCAATTGTCAAGGTCACAGGGGTCAAATGTCTTAAAATCTTCAAACGACTTCTTCTCAATAGCCAAAAGGCCCAGGGTACTGATATTGGGCCTGTAGTATACTGGGATGAAGGGCTACCAAGTTGTTAAAATGAATGACATTGAACAATTTTCAGGGTCACAGGGGTCAAATGTCTTAAAATCTTTAAACAACTTCTTCTCAATAACCAAAAGGCCCAGGATACTGATATTGGGCCTGTAGCATGCTGAGATGAAGGGCTACCAAGTTTGTTCAAATGAATGACTTTGAACCACTTTCAAGGTCACTGGGGTCAGATGTCTTAACATCTTCAAACGATTTCTTTTCAATAACCATAAGGCACAGGGTACTGAAATTGGGCCGGTATCATGCTTGGATGAAGGGCTACCAAGTTTGTTCAAATGAATGACCTTGACCAACTTTCAAGGTCACTGGGGTCAAATGTCAAAAAATCTTTAGACGACTTCTCAATAACCAAAAGGCCCAGGGTACTGATATTGGGCTTGTAGCATGCTGTGATGAAGGACTATCAAGTTTGATCAAATGAATGACCTTGACCAACTTTCAAGGTCACAGGGGTAAAATGTTGTAAAATCTTCAAGCGACTTCTTCACAATAACCAAAAGGGCCATGGTACTGAAATTGGACCTGTAGCTTTCTGGGATGATGGAATACCAAGTTAGTTCAAATGAATGACCTTGATCCACTTTCAACCTAATGTCCTTGTTCGACAATCAAGGTCACTGTCGTCATATGTTTAAATCTGTTAATAGATTCTTATGAAATCTTAAGATTACAAGTGTGAGATTAATACCAGGTGAGCGATGCAGGCCCATTGGGCCTCTTGTTCTTAGTATCTACAGGAATCTTATTCATTAGAACACACATTTCGTTCATTACATCAGAAAATAAATGTATTTTAATGTGATATATTGATATATCGAATGCAAGATATTGAATTAAATGTTAATTATTTGTTACAAACGAATAAGGAGTGATACACATTTAAGTCTGTTATCCATTACCTTGCCCATTGGTACTGGACGGGACTCGCAAATCTTTCCCTGCCACGGTGTCGGGCAGTGACAAACAAAACCATGAAGGACATTCTCACAGGACCCTCCGTGTAGACAAGGAGCAGAATCACAACTTGGAAGGCCTGCCGACATAAACCGTGGACATGCTAATCTATTTATAACAAAAGTCGTTTGTAAAACTGTCATTACTCCATCTTCAGTCCTGTTTTGCTATTACTGATATCCAGATTGTTACACCTACCCGCTCGTTATATCACAAAGTGCATTAAAAAGTATCTGGAACATCTCTCAGTTCCACCCTTCTGACTAGGACTATGCTAGAATATAAACGAAACAAGCATAGTAATATTCCCCGCATCGGCTTAAGTGTTCAGATCCAAATATTTAGGTTTGACAATGATGAGGAAAGAAAGTTTTCATGGAGACCAGTAAAAAATCGAAGGATAATAAGACCAGGTGTTCCGGAGGGGTAAACATCTTCTGCTTCATCGACTGGTACCCAACATACGTCCTCATACACTTGTACCTAGGACTCGGGGTTGTGACGACAATGCCACAAGGCACGATCTAAGGTGTAAGTGTCGCACAGCTTAGAAGTAAGTAAAGGTCGAGGAGGGGGCTGTACTAGAAGAGTGTATTAGTAAAGGTCGAGGAGGGGGCTGTACTAGAAGAGTCTGCAGTGTCCTACATTTCAAGCTTAGGAGGGTACATTTACCCATATGGCCAATACCTTTCTTGTCAATTAAAGACAGCACATCTTCGATATATCTGAATGCAAAATTGAAGGACTTGGCTTGTTATCAATCCTGATAAGCACATGAATAATTTCTGCCTTATATGAAAACGAAAAGCAAATCAACGAGAAAAATCCCTATAGGAATGTCTACAATTTGCTGGAAAATCTTGACACCGATCTCAACATATTGTTAATCAGAAACTGAATCATTCTCACGATTTCATCATTACCATTTTTACATTTTTGGGTTTTGTTGTGCTTTTCACAAAATATGCCCCAAACACAATTTACAATCATATATTTATGTCGCTGTTCTCTGTTCTCGGAAAGAAAGCGCTATCGGTTGGATGGGTCAGAGACTCGAAGGTTTGACAACAGTTACATGTTTGTGATAAGAATGCTCCAGATTGATCACAAGACCGTTTAATTCTTCAAATCTACATTTAATTTATTCAACTTTTGGAATATAAAGTCCAGCATTTTTTTGGCCTGGATTTGAGACATCATAACTGGTATAACATGCACAGGAAACGCATTCCTTGCCCTGTGGATCAGCTGGTTTCGCCTCCAATTATTTATGCGACGCAAGGTGTGGTTTGTCGACTTTGTTTTCGTGTGTTGACACTATAGGCTATAAACAATTAAAATTGCATATTATATTTCTGATAAGATTCTGGTTACCTGTCTGGCAATACTCCCCGGTCCAACCGCCCGGACAGAGGCACTTGAATCCGTTGACAAGATCAACACAGGTTCCGTTCATCAGGCAGGGAGAACTGACACACTCGTCCACTTCTGGAACCACAACCTCGGTATTAGAAGCGAGATCAGGCATACTGTTAGTAGTATGACGTCATGCGTGAACATTCTATCAGTAGTTTACAGTTGGAGATTTTTTTAATCACGGAACCAAAATGAAAATATTTGATATATAATGTTTAAAAAAAATCAAATGATAAAACTGACCTGTTTGACAGTTTACACCGACGAAGCCGTCGACACATGCGCAGTAGTACTGATTCAACAAATCGACACAAGAAGCGTTGTTCATACACGGATTACTGAGGCATTCATTAATCTCTGAAAAGTATGAAATGTTAATACTTCATTGCAAGGAATATTATAAAATGTTAGTACTTCATTGCAAGGAATATTATAAAATGTTAGTACTTCATTGCAAGGAATATTATAAAATGTTAGTACTTCATTGCAAGGAATATTATAAAATGTTAGTACTTCATTGCAAGGAATATTATAAAATGTTAGTACTTCATTGCAAGGAATATTATAAAATGTTAGTACTTCATTGCAAGGAATATTATAAAATGTTAGTACTTCATTGCAAGGAATATTATAAAATGTTAGTACTTCATTGCAAGGAATATTATAAAATGTTAGTACTTCATTGCAAGGAATATTATAAAATGTTAGTACTTCATTGCAAGGAATATTATAAAATGTTAGTACTTCATTGCAAGGAATATTATAAAATGTTAGTACTTCATTGCAAGGAATATTATAAAATGTTAGTACTTCATTGCAAGGAATATTATAAAATGTTAGTACTTCATTGCAAGGAATATTATAAAATGTTAGTACTTCATTGCAAGGAATATTATAAAATGTTAGTACTTCATTGCAAGGAATATTATAAAATGTTAGTACTTCATTGCAAGGAATATTATAAAATGTTAGTACTTCATTGCAAGGAATATTATAAAATGTTAGTACTTCATTGCAAGGAATATTATAAAATGTTAGTACTTCATTGCAAGGAATATTATAAAATGTTAGTACTTCATTGCAAGGAATATTATAAAATGTTAGTACTTTATTGCAAGGAATAGTATAAAATGTTAGTACTTTAATGCAAGGAATAGATAAATAATTACATGTAGTCTTCAGTTCATTCGAACCAGAGATAACGTTAACTACTCTGTCTTACATGTACAGCCAAGTGTCAGTTAATTATTGATAAAAACCTTTATCGTAATATTAAGCATTTTGTGGCTGCCTCATTATTACCAGTCTGACAGAGGCGTCCCGTGTAACCCCCTGTACACATACAGGTGAAGTGGTTGACATGGTCGACACAGGATCCAGCGTGAAGACAAGGTTGACTCAAACACTCGTCAATATCTGAAAGCAAAACCTATAATATTCTACCATCTGACTGTAACAGATTAGTTAAGGAGCACACAAAAACAAAAAGAGATGAATTGTATATAATTCATGATTGTTGTTTTATTACTGTTTTGTATTTTGATTTAGAAACCTTTTCCCTAACAAATCCTTCAAAATTCTTACCACGAGACGAGTAAATGAATTTAAGTTGTACTATACTTCGGATATAGATACTTATCTCACTTTTCACTCCTGTATACCTGGGTGTATTTAATATACTCACAGTTTACTCCTGTATACCTGGGTGTATTGACTTATCTCACAGTTCACTCCTGTATACCTGGGTGTATTGACTTATCTTACAGTTCACTCCTGTATACCTGGGTGTATTGACTTATATCACAGTTTACTCCTGTATACCGGGGTGTATTGACTCATCTCACAGTTCACTCCTGTATATCGGGGTGTATTGACTTATATCACAGTTTACTCCTGTATACCGGGGTGTATTGACTCATCTCTCAGTTTACTCCTGTATACCTGGGTGTATTGACTTATCTCACAGTTTACTCATGTATACCTGGGTGTATTGACTTATCTCACAGTTTACTCATGTATACCTGGGTGTATTGACTTATATCACAGTTTACTCCTGTGTACCTGGTGTATTGACTTACATCACAGTTTACTCCTGTATATCGGGGTGTATTGACTTATCTCACCGTTCACTCCTGTATACCGGGGTGCATTGACTTATATCACAGTTTACTCATGTATACCGGGGCGTATTGACTTATATCACAGTTTACCCATGTATACCTGGGTGTATTGACTTATCTCACCGTTCCCTACTGTATACCGGGTGTATTGACTTATCTTACAGTTCACTCCTGTATACCTGGGTGTATTGACTTTTATCACAGTTTACTCCTGTGTACCTGGTGTATTGACTTACATCACAGTTTACTCCTGTATATCGGGGTGTATTGACTTATCTCACAGTTCACTACTGTATACCGGGTGTATTGTTTTATCTCACAGTTCACTCCTGTATACCGGGGTGTATTGACTTATATCACAGTTCACTCCTGTATACCTGGGTGTATTGACTCATCTCACAGTTCACTCCTGTATACCGGGGTGTATTGACTTATCTCACAATTTACTCATGTATACCTGGGTGTATTGACTTATATCACACTTAACTCCTGTATACCTTGGTGTATTGACTTATCTCACAGTTCACTCCTGTTTACCTGGGTGTATTGACTTATCTCACAGTTCACTCCTTTTTACCTGGGTGTATTGTTTTATCTCACAGTTTGCTCCTGTATACCTGGGTGTATTGACTTATCTCACAGTTTACTGCTGTATACATGGGTGTATTGACTTATCTCACAGTTCACTCCTGTTTACATGGGTGTATTGACTTATCTCACAGTTCACTCCTGTTTACCTGGGTGTATTGACTTATCTCACAGTTTACTCATGTATACCGGGGTGTATTGACTTATCTCACAGTTTACTCATTTAAACCTGGGTGTATTGACTTATCTCACAGTTTACTCATGTATACCTGGGTATATTGACTTATCTCACCGTTCACTACTGTATACCGGGTGTATTGACTTATCTCACAGTTTACTCATGTATACCTGGGTGTATTGTTTTATCTCACAGTTTACTCATGTATAACTGTGTGTATTGACTTATCTCACAGTTTACTCATGTATACCTGGGTGTATTGATTGTGTATTGCCTTATATCACAGTTCACTCCTGTTTACCGGGGTGTATTTACTTAACTCTCTGATGCGGATCAATGTATTCCATATTTCACAATTCGCCAGTGTATGCCTGGATGTAACTACTGTACATGTTCATAACTGACATTGCATTCCTATATATCTTGATGAACACACCTAAATATTACTTACCTGTCTCACAGTTTACACCTGTGTACCCCGCGTCACAGCGACACTCGTACCTGGCGATAAGGTCCAGACAATAGCCAGCGTTCTGACAGGGGCTACTTTGACACTCGTCTATATCTGGTGGAAGACAAATATTTCACATTTTTTGTACTAGTTTAATCACACAAATAGTGATTGTGTGTCATATTGTAACATACGATATACCTCTATCATACATGTATATAATAAGGGTTAAACTTCCACGATTTCCTGAAATCGCCGGTTGTGATAGTACAATGTAGGTTGCCTGGTCCTGATTCTTACTGTACATTATTACGTGGAGAGCAAATTGTTTCTGGTCCTTAATTAGATCTTTTTATAAGCAGTGAATTCATAAAGCCTCTAAATGTAATGCTGAAATACTAACATCGAAATGAGGTAAGTCGATCTAAGTATTTCAGTCACATGTTTTATTTGCTAAATGGCTTGATATGAAAGAAAAAGCGATACAGGGACAGCTAGTACCTGTAATAGGTTTACATCCCGTCGTCTGCCTGTGTAATATTCAACTGTTTGATAGTTTCTCTTACTGTCTTATATAGATATATCAGTATATCAGTATATATATCAGTAGATCAGTATATATATCAGTATAGCAGTATATATGTCAATTCACACTTCTATTTGCATCACTTGGAAATCAACTGTTTGATAGTTTCTCTTACTGTCTTATATAGATATATAAGTATATCAGTATATATATCAGTGTATCAGTATATATATCAGTATATCAGTATATATATCAGTATATCAGTATATTTATCAGTATAGCAGTATATATGTCAATTCACACTTCTATTTGCATCACTTGGAAATCGTGAGACGTGTGTATTGTATAAACGTTCAAGTACTATAAGGAATATTGTTAAATTATAATTGTTCATGTATAAACACGACATCAATCAAGAACATCCGTCTAATAAGTAGCTAGGTTTACGCTTACAGAAATGACGGGATGTTTTGCCACATAGACTTTACTTAATGACGAGATGCAATGTATTCTGTATGATTACCTGTGCCACACACACTTCCGGTAAATCCTGGTACACATGCACATATAAAGTCCTCCGTAAATCCCACTCTTGAACACGTGCCATTATTTTCACAGGGGAACAAATCACATGGATCCCTATCTGTCAAAAAAGTACAGACATAAATTTACCTACATCATTACTCAACTAGCATGTCAAGTGGCAGCTGTCAGAAATACCCCTACACACCCCATGTGATTGTTTATTGTTTTTTTTTACTATCGAGCTGTGTCGTTCAGTATGTATACAATGTAACGATTCATGTTTTTAATATTACTTAATATTTGCATTAAAAAAGTTGTTGGTAATAGTTTACCTAGTAAGGTATAAAACCTACCTTCCACTGACATGTGTACTTAACGCGGTAAGAGAGTTGACATCAGCATCAAACACACGGAAGTAGTTCAACTTATAGAACCCTCTTTGTTTTATTTATAACACGTGCTCAGATCAAATATTGAGTATGCTGAGCAAAGGCAGTACCAAATTGTTTTATTGATAAACATGACTTGATCAAAGTTCAAGTGTGCTGTATAATACCGATTAAATTTGTGGACAAATATATGAGTTGGCAAACACACGGGATCACCCTACGGTGCTTGCATTTATATATATATACTAGATAACAAAGAGGGGCCATGTATCGTCTATGATGCATTAAAAACGAGCTTACATGTTACAAGTGTTATTTGGTTACACCACAAAATAAAGCACCCGTATGCTTCGAGTATCACGATTCTATGATAGATGTCGTCTGCTGGAGGACACACCTACACCATAAGGACTTTATGCATGTTTAATGTTTTCCATCATGATCTCATCAGGGAATATTTTATATGTTTTGCGATATGAAGAAAACGTCTGTTTTAGTATGCTAAGTCACTCCTACGGTCCTCACCTTGAGGACGTGACATCACTTAAATTTGACATAGATTTACATGGCGAGAGTAATGGATACTATACAGGACGCTTATCCTTCCGAACACCTGGTATTCTACCTATAATATTTTGTTTGTTTATATTTTGCCCTGGTTTCATCGATTTCTGAGTGAGAATTAGAGTTTTGTTAATTATCTGTCGATTCTCCAATAGTTAAGAATCGGGGACAAATGCCACATATTTGATTTCTTTTTACTGCTTTCGGAAAACTTGAGAGTTTAGGATAGAAAACAGCTCTGTACACAAACAGCTTTCGCAGCGATTGTAAAGGCCACCACCAACGTGTTTTATAGGAAAACAGACGTTGCGTTATAGTTTGGAGTGTCCCAATACAACCACATACATTGTACCCTTCAATGCTACATACAGTTAGTCCAAAGACAGGCTATGGTGACCGTATCGTTAGAATGGAAAATTCGAAAGAAGTTTGCGATGTAAATACACTTAAATACCGAATCTGATCAAAATTATCAAACAATACTTATTTTGTCCAATCAAAAACAGGCTACTGCCGTCATATGGTTCAATCGAAAAACGGAAGTCGCGTTAGAGGTTAAAGTAACATATTTCATCTACATATCAAGTTCGATCATAATCGACTCTATCGAAATTTAGACCAATCAGAAACCGCATTTCGGCTGACTGGAACATGTCAATTGTGTTGCTCACACCTAGAGCGCAACCCGATATGTTACATGTACAGCTCAACAGAAAAACTGATACATGTAAAACCATTTCTTTAGGGTTCGTAATACAAATATCGTTGACAAAATGAGCAATGCTCCGGGAGAGCCCGTTTTACATAGGATATCAGTTTATCTAGATGATTCGATAACATCAGTACTTACCCCATGCCAGAAGTGTCACACACCTAGGGTCGCTCGTCTTTCTGTGAAACAATTATTCTATTTTTACAAAATGATTAAAAGATTGACATAAACAGACCTTTAATGAAGTACTCATAATTAAAGGGTTTGGTTTGTTGGATAAATCAGATTACTCACACTGTGAGCCATGTGAACATCCCATATGTACTGAAGTGTAAGTATCTAACCAAGAGATTGCAGTGTCTGCAATAGCTTTCATTGTATAAACTAGCCCTTTCAGAGATGTAACGTCAGACATCATGACGGGTGTGGCATGTGGTACAGACGGCAATGACGAGGAACAAGCTTCCGTATCTGTTTTGGGGTTTGTTTTGGCATTTTCCCCTTTCCTTTGTTGTCTGCTCAGTTCGTGCTGTTGTATTTTCATGTCGACCTAGAACATTTGGTTTTGTCCTTATGTGTCGTTGCGTTGCTATGGTAAATATGTTTTATAACGTTTAAGATATCACTTGTAAAAATATATTTTACTAACATCAGTGCTGACACTAGGTTATTTCTGTGATCAAACAGTTACGACATTTACCCTCGAATGTCGTCCGCCATAGCACAAAGGATATGGCTACCCTTTTGGGCGAAAGTAGGCGTCCACGTGACGGTGACGTACCAAACCCCAGGATTGCCGGGATCGCTGGTGAGACGGGACTGGGTCAGTCCAGACGGTGCTGTTAACTGAATGTCAGTTATTCTGTGAATTGAGAAATCGATAACTGAATTTTGTTTCAGGAAACAAAAAGGCGCAACGGGTTAGTCTTTATCTACCACTTTGACTTAAGTTAGATAACACACACACACACACACATATATATATATATATATATATATATTTCAAAACTCTGGCGTTTTAATCTCTATACGATCTAACCAGCCATGACCTTATACTTTATACTTTTATACTTTACTATTCCTATTTCAATTATACTCCACAAATAAGTAACTTTACCTACTTTTCTATAAATGGTATTCTTCTACGGACATAGGAGTTTTAAGTTGAGCATGTTTGTTTGTTGTTGTTTGTTGTAAGATTTGTTCAATCTGTCTTGTTTTACAGTTTCCATCTTATACATTGAATTACACATAGACTAGCTATCTATTTTCATATTAAACTACAATAACTTAACAGTTTTGGCGACTGTGACCTGTGCATATATTTGCACATGGACTTTTGGTCAATGTCTGCCAATATCTGTGTGATTTAATAGCTATATAGCTTATATACAATTGTAAAATGTTATAAAAATAAATAATACCTGTGGAAGTGTTTTGTGTGTGATGTGAGAAGTGTGAATGTATTTGTATTTCAGTTATGTTAATTAAGAAGGAGTTACATCCCTTTAATAAAAATTTTTATAATTTTCATTTCAAAATTGATGTATTAATTAAATCAAATAAAAATAATAGAATCCGTTAATTTAGCCACCGCTGGAGAGAATTTATATAGGCTTTGCCTGTTATTCCATCCAATTGACTTGTATCAACTTTGTCAATAAAATTTGTTGAAATGAAATTTCAAAACTCTGTGACAGACAGGACATAATTTATTTAAAACCGAACAAATCCACTATCTATAAAATGAATGTACTGATTCAGACAAGGCATAGCATCAAGAAATATGTGTTGCCTGAGTAGAACATACCTAGATGTTGATGAGGCATACAGTTTGATACTTAAACGTTGTCTTTCCTTGATTGAAATAACGTCTCCCTCCTGAGGTGTCGGAACCACAAACACAGGCCTGTCAGTACAACTTCCGGCTAGTGGAGGAGCGGTGATTAGGAACTGGAAGTAGCCAAGTAACTATGTACATAAACTAGGATAACTATGACGTAGAAATTATACAGCGACATAGTGTCGTTAAAAGCATAACACGTATTATAAATCACACTTCAAACTTAATAACAGAACAAATAAATACGGGTTGAAGGAACACACATCGCTACATTGCATACAACCCGATCAATGAAGCCAAAACTCGGAACATTTGTCCCGCGACCATTTACAACCAAGAACGCGACCGACGGTGATGGTCGCGAATTTAGCTTGGGTTTCTAATCTGTGAAGTACAACCGTGATTGGTACTACAGTGATAACTTGTGTATCATTGTGTGTCACCTGTAAAGGGACAACAGTGATTGGTACTAAAGCGAGTACCTGAGACTCGGTGTATCTTACCTGTAGAGGAACAACATATATTGGTACTAAAGGCCAGTAAAGGGAGTACACGAGTATCAATGTGTGTCACCTGTAAAGGGACAACAGTGATTGGTACTAAAGGGAGGACCTGAGTATCAATGTGTCTCGCCTGTAAAGGGACAACAGAGATTGGTACTAAAGGGAGTACCTGAGCATCAATGTGTCTCGCCTGTAAAAGGACAACAGTGATTGGTACTAAAGGGAGTACCTGAGCATCAATGTGTCTCGCCTGTAAAAGGACAACAGTGATTGGTACTAAAGGGAGTACCTGAGTATCAATGTGTCTCGCCTGTAAAGGGACAACAGTGATTGGGACTAAAGGAAAAACCCAAGTATCAATGTGTCTCGCCTGTAAAGGGACAACAGTGATTGGTACTAAAGGGAGTACCTGAGCATCAATGTGTCTCGCCTGTAAAGGGACAACAGTGATTGGTACTAAAGGGAGTACCTGAGCATCAATGTGTCTCGCCTGTAAAAGGACAACAGTGATTGGTACTAAAGGGAGTACCTGAGACTCGGTGTATCTTACCTGTAGAGGGACAACATGTATTGGTACTAAAGGCCAGTAAAGGGAGTACATGAGTCTCGATGAATCTTACCTGTACATTTAGAAGGACACGGCCGGTGATTGGTACTGAAGGGAGTGCCTGAGTCTCGATATAGGAACAACAGAGATCGGTACCAATGGGAGTACTCGAATCTCAAGGTACATGTATCTTACCTTTAGAGGAACAACACATTTTGGTACTTAAGGGAGTACCTGAGTCTCAATGGATCTTACCTGTAGAGGGACAACAGAGAGTGGCCGAGTAGGGCCGTATACAGCACCACCGACCGTTATGCTGGTCGAAGGAAAGTCTTCCACGGTTATTGCCACAGCATACCAGCCCCCTTGTTTGTAGGTTTTGGATGTGTCTGTTGTGAAGTGAATCGTACACGTATCCTAAAAGACAAATGAAATGTGTAATGCTAGTAGCATAAATAAAAGTCCAAGCCAAGTATCATTTGATCTTAAAAAGGGTACTCTATTTTTGCACATATCAGACATTAAAATGAGTTCTGCAGTGTATGACTTGCCTTATCTATACAGTTCGACTGATTGGTTCTTTATATTCTTTCGCAAACCTTGTCGCGAGGTTAAAACCACATGGACATAGACGACTTCGATATATTAAGACTTACCCTGTCGAGAGTGGCGTCTGGGAGTGCCTTACATACACTGGCACACTCTGTTCCCCGCGACCACCGACATCTGACGTCATCCCCGTCAGCGTCTATCATCGGAATCTTCAAGTTGTGTGAGCAGTCACTCTGCAATCTGCAACAGCATTACACGGGTTGACACATGTCACAACTGCCTCTGGTCACCTTACTCAAGGATTTGACCTGTACCGCTTACTCATGTATAAATCTTAACAAACTAGCATTCCGTTTTATTGCTGCAGTCGGGCTGTCTTTGAGCATCGCTGTCTTAATAGTTTGTGCTTTTAAAACTTCGCAAAAACTGACCACTGACAAACTTAATCAAAACCACACTGAAATGTCAGTAACATGTTTACGGAAACTTTCTACAAAGAAAACTTCTTGTATCACGTAATAAGTAAAAGGTACCTGTATAGAGGTTTGCTGGCAGTGATTGGACTCTGGTTTGGCCGCTGAGTGTCGCTCCGTTTCCTCAAGTCGACCGTCGTAGAGATGTTCCAGCTAGAAGGACTGCCGTAATCTAGTGCCATCCAAGCACCACCAGTAAATCTTAGGATTGGCAAACCAAACTTGTTATAAACAATGCTAGATATAAAACTGCATAAATGGAAAGCAAGCAACATTTCTATTATAACTATACATAAAAGTCTAAGAAAGCATATATACTTTCGACAAGACATATAATCCATACTCGGAGTAGGTTTTACAGATCTATTGATCGCAAGGTTTGTTGGTTCGGATCCCGCAGATGGCGGGCTGTGATTATGTATTTGGGCGAGACTATTGTGTATGGTCCATGCCCCGGGAAGCTACATATGTAAATAATTACATGTACGACACTGTGATGGTTTAGGGGGTTCATATGCATATACTTACGACACTGTGTATGGTCCAGGCCCCGGGAAGGTATATGCGAATGATCGCTCGCCCTGCTCCCAGTCCTCTGTACTACTAGCACCTGTACAAACGTAATTCAGATTCGAGATATGTTTTGGCGTACAACCGTCACACATCCAGTATGATGACGTCATCCCGGTAACCAACTGTCCAATTTTAGCTTTAGTACAGCCAGGTCCGTTGCCATATGTCCAACCCATTCTGAACTTTAACTCAACCTTGTATAGAAAAAAGCATATGAAAGACTGATTAAGACTTGTGGTTGTCAACGTTAACATTTAATCTAAAGATACTTTTGCGGTTCGCAGTAAAAGCAGCAGGAGCTGTGATCTGATTGGCGGGGTTCGGAAGTTCAATTGTTTTCGAGGGAAGTGCTGCTGCACGTGCAGACGTTGAAGAAAAAAACAAGAACGCGAAAACGTGTCATTCTAGTTTGCTACACCTGACTAGACGGATGGGTTCTTTAAAATACGAATTAAGTGTTAAATAGGTATCATATTATGATGAAAGTAACATGTATTAGACAAGAGTATTGGACAAATATTTTGGATCATTAAGGGGAGATTGATGTCATTAATATTGATTTCATGAAAGCATTTGACAAGGTTCCACACCGCAGACTAATTGGAAAACCTAGGAATTACGGCATAAATGACCAAGTCACTAATTAGGTAGAAAACTTTCTTAAGAAAAAGTAACGAAGGGTAATTGTAAACGGAACTTCATCCATAGATCTTCCCGAATTAGGCGGAAACCCTAAAGGAAGTGTCCTAGGTCCAGTACTATTTGTAATCTACATACATGATCTATCAAAATGTACCTTGTCGAATTCATTCTTGGTTGCAGATGACAGAAAAATATAGAGAGAAGTTAGGATTGATGAGGACAAAAAAGTGATAAAATAAGACCTGGCTAATTTTCAGGACTGGTCCATAACAAGGCTTTTGATCTTTCAATAAAAGTAAAGGATGGGAGAAGCTACCAAATTGCTAATGCAGGAGAAGATTAAGTTAGACTGGAAAATATCATCTGAAAAAGACTTTGGAGTATTGACTGATAAGGATCTGAATTTTTCGTCACATACTCAACCGGTATCAAACAAAGCAAACAGCATGTATATTTGGATGAAGTAACTTCTAAACAGCTGTTCAAGGCGCTGGTTCGTTCGCACCTGAAATCCGCAGCAACTATATGGAACCCACACACGCAGGTAAAGGCATTGAAACAATTGAGAAGGTACAGCGAAGAGTAACGAAACTGAAGGCTGAAGGATCTTTTCTACAGCGACCTTAAAAAATTAGGAATTCCAAGACTGACATACTGAAGAATGAGGGGAGATATTATTTTAAAATGTCTATATCATTTTGAACAAAAGGGCATACACAAAAAATAAAGAAAAAAACATTGTAAATTAGATATCAGGAAACATTCATTTTGCTACAGAACTATTGATATTTGGAACATTCATCCCGATGCGGTCATACAGGCTACACCAATTAAAGACTCTAAAATTTTTTTTTTTTTTACAATTTGGTGTGATGTAAAAAAAAGGTTAAGCTACTGATGTTAGGTCGTGATGATAAATACTTCCGAAACTTGTCCATTGTTTATATAGAGGTTTATAGCGATACTAAGACGTCCATGGTGTTTACAGATATTTTGGACTCGTGTTAATTTATCTCTGGTTTTTAGTCAAGAACTCTCGCAATAATAATAGATTCACATATCTTGAAAAAAATTGTGCGAGGTGAGAAAGTCAGGACTTGTGGTACATTGTAGGTAGGATGGAATAAGGTAATTAGACGAGAAAACAGTGATGGTATAGAACAGACGAAGAGATCTTATGTTGGTACAATCTTCAATTGATTTTATAACCACTACCTCATATAAACCTACCTAAATCAAACCATCACAGATGACGTCCTCTCGGTCGAGATTAACACAGGGTGTTTCATTGTGGAAATTTTTGAGAGCGCGATTTTTTTTGTGTATGTCCAAATGTCATTATTGGTGATACATATACAATTAATGATCATTAGCTTTTAACGAAATTATTATGGTATTTTTTCCATCGAGTCTTCATACTATCAATTTTTGTATGTCAATCATTGTTTTCCACTAAATATTACATAAAGCGATAACGATTGAAAAAAAAATATGGAAATAATGAACAATAAATAGTATTTGAACGATAATAAATAAGGTAATTGGACGAGAAAACAGTGATGGTATAGAACAGAGGAAGATGTTTCACCAAACTTTTTTTTACAAGACAAGACATATATGATATTGTTCCTAAGTACATGATTGTTCATACATAATAAACAAAGATCATCATCATCATCTAACATCATCATCATCAGACATCATCATCATCATATAAGATATTATTATTAACACATAAGCAGATATTAAGCAAAAAATTGCCAATGCCATGTACATACATAAAGACATACACTGAGACACTGATGCAAAAATAATATATATAAACCTATGACATCAAACACACAAGAGCAAAACCAAATAAACTGAAACAGAAAAAAAACGAAAAAAAAACACAAAACATTACAGGGGATGGGGAGCAATCCTAGGTCATTATATNGAAAAAAACCCACAAAACATTACAGGGGATGGGGAGCAATCCTAGGTCATTATATTTTAACTTAAGTCTGGCGAAGTAAAATGTATGAAATATTTGATGATTATTATTACAGTGAGGAGTCGATAAAGTACAATAGATATATATATGCATAGAACAAATATGTCATATATATATATATATATAGATAGTCATATTATAAATGCATCCAGTTATCTATTTGATGGTTTAACTCATCCTTATTTATTAATTTATTCTGTTTATACACAAGGATCTTTTGTGCTTTGAATTCAAATTACATATGGTTTTTGAGACTAGTCAGATTAAGTCAGATTAAGGTTTATTTCTAGGCATTTAGTTTTATATATGTATTGTTTTATAAGTAGTATTATGATGTTTTCTATATAAAACTTTGTATGTGTATGTTTACCAAAAAGGAATTCTTGTTTTTCAA
The DNA here is from genome assembly GCF_002113885.1 of Mizuhopecten yessoensis. Lineage (NCBI taxonomy): Eukaryota > Metazoa > Mollusca > Bivalvia > Pectinida > Pectinidae > Mizuhopecten > Mizuhopecten yessoensis. The sequence continues at coordinate 131,109 of NW_018407644.1, read as the reverse complement.
ATCTTAGTTTAAGGTTTTTAGTAATAATATTTGTTTTCAGCTAGTCAATTAGCCTATCAATTTTTTCGCAATCCCATAGCATATGAACTAATGTTTCAGGGTGAATTTTACAGAAAGTGCAAAGGTTATTGTGTGATTTGCCAGTTTTGAATACAAATGTGTTTGTAGTGAGAATTCTGTGGTTTATTCTGTACTGTAGCCACTGTAGGTTGGAGTTGGTGGTGGTTTTAAAAGGACATTCATATATTGTTTTCCATGTTTCTTCATCTATATTATCATTTAATATCCATTTTCTTTGAGCAGTAGGTTTAACATTATTTTTAATTAATATCAAATATATGTCTTGTGCTCCTTTACTATTTTTAAGCATTGACTTAAGATTGATAGGTATATTTGGAAAGATAACTGTTTTTTCTGAAGTAAAAATGTGATGATTTTTTCTTATAAAATGATGCACAGCATTCTTTAGGCCTTGGTATGTCAAAAAATTAGTATTTATGTTATATTTTTCTTGAAATTCTTCAAAGTGGTAGAGTGATCCATCCTGTTTAATAATGTTATATACAAATTGTACTCCCTTTTTAAACCATGAATTTTTGAATGTAAATTTTCTGTCAATTTTAATTTCACTATTGAACCACAGAGGGTTTTCACGTATATTTGTATTGTATATATTGCTAGAGATAATAGTATTGTACCATGCTTCTAAGACATCTTTCCAAAAGAGGTTACTACAACGTTTAGATTCTTCTTTCAATTTTTCAAGCCCACAGTTAGCTAATGTTTCATTATCAAAATAAGTTTCTAAAATAAGAGCCCAATTTCCTTCTTCTTTATATACCCTTCTTATCCATGTTGCTTTAAGAGCTGTTATAAAAGATTTTAAATGTATCATTTTCAGACCACCTTCTTAATAACTTAATTATCACATCTCCCGTTATTTGATCTGGTTTACCATTCCACAAAAATTCATACAGTATACTATTAATTTTTCTTATATATGTTTCATCAGGATTTGGTAGTGCTATAAATAAATGGTTAAACTGTGATATAAGTAGTGTTTTAATAACTGATATTTTACCTATTGGTGTAAGTACTCGTCTATTCCATGATGATATAAGAGATTTTAGTTTAATAAGTGTTTTTTTTATATTTTTTTTTATCAAAATTCAGTTTTGTAATTCTGTGTAAGCCTACATCATAGTCTATCCCTAGCAAATTGAACGTTGTGCTTCTCCATTGTAAATTACAATCTGTTGTGTAAGTGTTTCCACTATATTTTTTGCTGCCAATCCTTATTACCTGGGTCTTGAAGAAAAAAAAATCATTATCCCGTACAAATATCCCCTTAATGTTAGTGTTATTTCTTAAAAGTATCGATACAATTTCTGCACATAAAATAAAAATATAAGAAGTTACAGGATCTCCTTGACGACAGCCACGTTCTGGGCTGAAAACATGTGATAAGTTTCCCCTATTTACTGCTGAGTGAATATTTTGTTGAAAAAGTTTTATCCAATTATTTATAGTTGGGCCAAATTTGAAATAGTTTAGGGTTTTTGCCATAAAGTTCCAAGAAACAGAATCGAAGGCTTTTTCAAAATCAATGAGAAGTATAAGTCCAGGAATATCATAGTCTTCTGTGTATTGCATAACATCATATATTAAACGAGTATTTTCCCCTATGTATCTACCAGGAATAAAGCCAGTTTTGTTATTACTTATCAATTTGGTTATTATTGTTTTAATCGTTCAGCTATTGCACCAGATGCCATTTATAAATATTCTTTATAAGGGTAATTGGTCTCCAGTTTTTTAATTTGTTACGAGGTTTATCTCCTTTTGGGAGTAAGGTTTTGAGTAATAATTCCTTGTTTCTGTGTTTCTGATAGTTCAGATATAGTATAACCATAATTTATTGATCTAAGAATAAAATGCCCTAACTGTTTCCAAAATACTTTAAAAAATTCAACAGTGAAACCATCTGAACCAGGACTTTTATTATTTTTCATTTTTTTAAGGGTTTTTGCTAATTCATTAATAGTAATTGGACCTTCTAAACTTACTGATTCAAGGGGGGATAACTTTGGCACAATATATGTTCTTAAAAGTTCATTGAGATCAAAGTAACTTATTTTTCTTATATAAGTTTTCATAGTAGTTTTTAGTTTCCTTTAAGATTTCTGTTTGATCTAAAATTACAGTCCCATCCTCCATAGTTATATTAGGAATTATCTTACTAGTAACGTTACGTGATTCTAGCCCACAGAAGCATTTTGTTGGTTTTTCACCTTCACTTATCCACTTGGCCCTTCGTTTCACCATACATTAATACATGTGTTAGTGTGTTTGTTTCACCATACATTAATACATGTGTGAGTGTGTTTGTTTTACCATACATTAATACAATTGTTAGTGTGTTTGTTTCACCAAACATTAATACAGTTGTTAGTGTGTTTGTTTCACCATACACTAATACAATTGTTAGTGTGTTTGTTTCACCATACATTAATACACGTGTGAGTGTGTTTGTTTCACCATATATTAATACAGTTGTTAGTGTGTTTGTTTCACCATATATTAATACAATTGTTAGTGTGTTTGTCTCACCATACATTAATACACGTGTGAGTGTGTTTGTTTCACCATATATTAATACAGTTGTTAGTGTGTTTGTTTCACCATACATTAATACAATTGTTAGTGTGTTTGTTTCACCATACAGTTGTTAGTGTGTTTATTTCACCATACATTTATACAATTGTTAGTGTGTTTGTTTAACTAAACATTAATACAATTATCAGTGTGTTTGTTTCACCATACATTAATACAAATGTTAGTATGTTCGTTTCACCATACATTAATACAGTTGTTAGTGTGTTTGTTACAGCAATACTTTTGTGATACTCAGATAAACTTGTTAGATTCTTGTGGGGAATAGGGCCATGCTGTGTATATTTATTTTGGTTTTGAAACAAAATCCTTCAAGTTTGGGTTTCAGCTACACTGTATTCGTAAAGAAAGCAGCACCTTGTTCTCATATTTTTCCAAAGTAACACATATTTTCCGAAGTAATTTATACACTGTATTACCCTCAGGATGCGTATTACACTTATTGATGTATTTTCTCTAAAGTAAAACATACTTTCCGAAGAACCATACATTATCTGTTGTCAGTGTAAGATTACTTCCTTAAGCTGGTCCCTTATTACACTGTAACATATTTTGCTGTAGAAGCAAATGCAGCATAGTTCGCCGTGTGACATTTAATTGCATATGGACCGGGTATATTGTCACAAAGAATGACCTTAGAGTCATGATAAATTTCTAATGGATCTTTTGACATCATTGATATTGACCGTTCAGAAAATCGGATGTTCTCTTAGCTAGTAAGTAGGCAAAATAAAACGGGTCAGAAAAAAACGATTCTGATACGGTATTAATCAACTTAAGGTACATTGTAGCTGACCGCTGTTGGCCGAAATTGTTGCACATGTAAATAATCATGTATCCAGTAAAACCCTGAACTGTTATGATGGATTTGTGTTTATATTAAACAATTATTTATCCAATTCTGTTCCATAAATTTTGAGTCCGCTTGTTAAATTTACAATAGAAAAAATCGATCGTTTAATTCACTTCTCTACTTACCTCATATCCTTTTCCTGTCGGGTGCCAGCTTATAGTTCCTCCACGAAAATGGTTAGCATCAACGTAATACGTCAGTGACATACACACCAGGTAGAGCAAGCAGCGCACAGCCATCCAACACACCATTTCACATGAATAACAGTAGCGAAGGTATATAGGATATAGATGTCAGTCGAAGGTATGGCTGAATGTTACAAAAGTGAGAGAATATCGAAGTATTATATACCAGTGTAAAAATACATTAATACAGCTTTGTAATATTTATAAACATATATATACATTTACCCGATTTCAATATCCAATCAGAACAGACGTCCTGGTTGCTCAGTTTGTAGTTAGTCAACACAGGTTGCTGTGTACAATCTGTCCAAAGGTATATGGTATAAATTATGATATTTTTGGTCCGCTTCCTTCAAAGTTTGATCAGAAACTCCTAGTTTAATAGAACACTGGGCGAGGAGTGTCGCCGACAGTTTTGTCATCGAAAACACTCTATACAGAGTAACATTATATTTTCTGTCCTTGTCGGTGTCCATTAAAAAGGTTATATATTGGATCTTATAGAATCGATTCTTTATTGAAAGGTTAAGAACCCTATTGATTGTCATCAAAACATTGAAAATGCTTTGTTCAAATGTCTGATAATAGGTATTTTTATCAGAAATCTCATTCGGTTGTACATGTACGTATACAAATTTACAAAAACGATCTTTACGATTTGTTTGATGTTCTAGACACGTCAGATTTTTTTTTCAAAATGCGGAAATAAAAACTGTAATACCTACAAGTATATTTAATACAGAAGGGACTTACAGCAGTTCTGATTGATTGTGTTTTGTGGTTTTTTAAATATGTTGTGAAGCAAGAGGGCAAATACGACACGGAATGAACGCCGATCATTCGGAAATGAACCATGGAGAAAATAACTGTTTAATTGTAATGTACAAAATGTTACATATTTATAGTTATCTATTCAAAAATAGAATATTGACTTGCAAAATTACCCTGTTCTTTCCATTAAATAAAGTACTAATTGTCTATAAACAATAAAACCCTGTACCCCCCCCCCCGAACCCCTCTTGTACAAAGAATAAGGCTGGGTTCCTCTTGAACGTAGGAGAAAACAACATAACATGATGCTGATGTACAAGATTATGAATAATGAAACTCCATATTATCTGAAAGAAATCACTGAGTCACATTTTCATGATCCCACACTAGCTAGATATCCCCTTAGATCAGTTAGAATATTTGATCCTCCTCTTTGTCGAACTGTTAACTATTCTAATAGCTTTTTTCCATCCATGTTTAATGAAATAAATAATATTGCTTCAGACCTTCAAAATATTCGTTCCGCCTGTCAGTTCAAAAAGTTGATAACACCTATTCCAAATTCAAACACAAGAACAACTGATGTTTTTAAGTTTTTAGGAAATAGGGAAACTAATATTATTCTCTGTCAGTTGAGAAATGAGGCCAGTAACCTAAATAATGACCGTCAGAAAGATTATCTTACTGAGTCCTCTGCATGTTCTTGTGGTTCTAGATTTGAAACAGCATCTCATTACTTCCATGATTGTATCAAATACACTGAAGATCGTATTCTACTTTTTCAGAATATATTCCATGAAACTCACAACCATTTATCATTAGATGTCATGCTAAATGGTTGTGAGAGATGTGATGAAAATGAAAATAAACATATTCTCCTATCTATATCCAATTACATTTTAAGTTCTAGAAGATTCAGGACATTTAACTTCAATTTTGAATGAAATTTTACATTTTATTTATTTACACTTTATTTATTTACATTTTATTTTTTCTCAATGTAATTCTTCTGATTTCCAGAAATGGTACATGAATATTAATATTAATATTTCCTATTTGTCTTCATTGTTTATTTTTAAATATTGTTAGTGAGGGGGGCTGGGGTTCAGAAGACCAGTTATACTATTTTATTAAAAAATATTGGGAAACAACTACATAAATAAGAATATAAAGCTTTACAACATGTTAATTATATATCTAACCTGTGTTTAATATGCATAAATTAAACTATTTGGTGGGATTGAATTTCCAAACTCATCAGTGGATGGCCTTGTGTGATACAATGGACTTTTTGGCCTGTATCTGTTGGGTGCGGTAATTTAATCCCATCAAATGTTTATACATGCAGCTCCATCAACAAATTATTTTTCTTTTCTCTTCATAATATGTATATACCGGTACATATTTTATATGTCTTTTCAATATCAAAATAAAAGGTTAGAATTTAAACCATTAGATTCAATTATAATAAAAATGAGTATTAGTAGTTGTTTCCCCTAATTTGATTATTAATTTGATAATACCAACTTGTTTATATGTGTTTGTATGTGTTCTAATGTCTATGTCTATGCGTGTACCACTGTATGTTACTATGTTTTGGAAAGGGCTTAAATAGGCTATGCATGCTGCCCAATAAAATTGTCCTTTGACAATAGAATTTATTGAAATTGAAAAACGCAATAATATTAACGAACTTGTAAGTCACTCTTTTCCAAGCTTTCGGGCTTAGTCCTTCGTCAGGGATTAAATGTCACTTGACCTCTATGTCACATCCATCTTGACAAACATGTTGAGTAACTATCTACAAGTTCGTTAAACGAAGTAGTTTACGATAACAATATATATATATATATATATACAATTTTCTATATTCTTAGGCGGACGATCTGAAAAAATTGTTTTTATTCTATATTTTCCTTCGCAAGGACTTATTTATTTATTATCTACTTTATATATATATATAGAAAAAATAAGATTAACGACCGACTAAAAAACTAGCTGCTTTCACCCTTCACAGGGCTCTTTAGTTTTGAAATCTGAAGAGCCCTGTGAAGGGTGAAAGCAGCTAGTTTTTTAGTCGGT
>NW_018407644.1:99912-123433 GCF_002113885.1 Mizuhopecten yessoensis | reverse complement strand
GATAATGTGTTTTATGTTAGAGATAATGTGTTTGATGTTAGAGATAATGTGTTTTATGTTAGTGATAATGTGTTTTATGTTAGAGATAATGCGTTTTATGTTAGAGATAATGCATTTTATGTTAGTTATAATGTGTTTTATGTGTCTCTAGAACAGTATGTCTTGGCCCTCTTTAGGTGGTGATTAGCCAATGACGATACCAGGGATGCTACTGTAATGAACGTACCGCTATACTAACTGATACATGTAAATAAACATACGTATACACATACATTGTACTTTGTTATTCTTAATAACGTACATTATACACTTAGTCATACACAATCAGGGCCCAGTTGTTCAAGAGGTGATTAGCTTAATCACTGTTTAACGACATTTTTCAACCTTTAATACTTGCCTCAATAAACAAGATTGTGCATGTTTATTCACTCTACAAAATATTTCATATCTGGAAAATTGTACCTCATTCAATAGTTTTGGTTTAGAGTTACATAAAAATCAAAATTTGCGCTAATCATTCATTAAGCTAATCACCTTTTAAACAACTGGGCCTAGGTGGATTATTCCGACTAATCGTCCACTTATTACAAAGAGTTAGAAATACAAAAACTTGCCTGATTTTATTTTAACTTACATGTATTTTGTTATATCCCGTGCGAGTATATGCGTCTTGCTACCATTCCGACAGTGATTGCCAATGCAAGTGACTGCACCGCCGGATGGTCACAATGTGGCGGTACGATGTGAAGTCACTCATCATAACTATATTGTTTTATTAAGTTTTCGGTTGTGTTCACTATGTCTTGGTAACTGTATTCGTAACGCTACCGATGAGAGTCTGTCCATGTTGATTGAAGTTTTATTGTGACATTTCCTAATCTCCCTTCTACTTGATATTATCATGTGTGCTGTTCTGTCCAATAAAGTAGAATATACACATATGAAAGAATGAAACCGATAACATTATCCAATCGGAACAGAAGTCCGGCTTGTTTGTGATCCAGTAAGTCAACAGTTGGTATTGACAAACACGCAGTGCTATGTACAATCCATCAACTGGATACAGGAAACAGAGGAAAGCAGATCATATATCACAATACCAGGAAGGTATAGTTCATAAAATAGCCAGATGATACACGATTGAAGCTTACTACAAGTACGTTATCAATTTTATCATCGGATCCGTTTTTATTGATTTCGCCGAGATTGTTACGGTATCAATAGCTATACCAGTTTGCCGCAAAGATAACATGACGTATAGCAGATGTGTTACTTAGTATTTATTGGGTCGCTCAGTGAAATTGAGTGGTCCTCCTCTGTGATAACTTGATTATCCGATGATAATACCAGGGTTAGCGCTGGTACTGTAACGAATAGAAATATATAAACAGCTATGTCCATTATTACTTTACTAAGTATAAAATTGTACACAATAACGTACAGATACACTTAGTTTTTCACAATAACGCACAAATATAAATGAACTTAGTTATACACATTAACGTACATTATATATATATGTAAAGGTAAATATGTTTGTTGATATATTCTTAGTCAATCTGTTTCACTTTACATTTATCGACAATGTACTATTTCAGATAAGAAATGTATGGACCACCTCGATACATGTAGTATATAACTTCCTGACTAAAAATCAAGGACACTTCAGAATTTTTCTACAAAGTCTGTTTTTCTTGATCTTTACGTATAACATGAATACAAAGGACGGCCTACTACATGTACTAAGCTGTACGATGAAAGTGACACGTTCCATGTTCCGATCGTTAACTTTCCCTTTCTTGATAGTACCTCGCTGCTTCCCAAACGGCGTTTACATGTTCTAGTTGATTCAGTATTCAAGACTTGACCATACAATGTAACATGGCAGTGAATAACTAAAAGCACTTTTTTTTTAAACTTTTTTTCTCGGGTGGTAAGTATGAACTGTATAAATGTTCATACAGGTATAACTCAAACACTGAATTGTTAAGGTGTGACGGACTATTTGTCTAATAAAGGTGACATCGCAATGTCACACATCGAAACTTCACTGATTGTGTTATATGAACCATTCAATTCAACTAAAAGTACCATAAATCACTCACGTCTTCTCACAGATGTAGCTGTACTGTTGGTTACACGTCCTGTCGTACCACTGGTAGTGCTCCTGGGTGTAGATGATGGTACAGTGTTGGTCTTTGTGGTCATTGTCAGGTTCCCCAGGACCCCAGTTTGTGTACAAAGGTGTTAAACCCTCGGGGACCCAGATAAAATTACCCTCCAACGCCCAGTCAGACAGCCCTATCCAGAACTCGTGGTCGTTGTACACTGCAAGAAACACACATATATCCACAGGAATAGTTGCATTGTACTGGTACATTAAACATCCGAAATATCTTCCAGGAATATCATGATCTTATAGAGTCTATACCATTTTACTGGTGTCATTATTGCTTCATTCTGAAAGTATACATTGACAATTTGGAAAGATGTACTTATGACCACAAACCTTGACTGTAATTTCTTAGATGCTCTGAGAGGAATTTGTCTTCTTCGAGGGTCTCAATTTGCACCAAAGTTGCACCATATAGTTTACACATTTCCTGAGGGATTAGGATACAGGAATCACATAATGCTGTTATTGATAAAAAAAATGTACAAACCAGAACAGACTGTATCCCATTTAACCTGTATTGGTACACACTAGCACGAAATGTGTCACATAATGCGGTCATTTGTCCAAACTATGAAAACAAATCATGTATTCTTCGTATTATGCGGCAATTAGTACAGAAAATTGTAGCATAAACTTGGTCAAATCCTGTACACATTAAAACGAATCGACACAATCGTTGTAACACATTGTATGTATTTGTGAATGCGATTGTAATATAGGTTATTATAGTACTCACCTCGGCGGTCACCCATTCCTCTGTGTCCCTACTGATGTGGTAGCATGCCTCTATATTACTTACCCAGCCTTCTGGACACGAGGACTGCGCTGAAAAGTACAATACATATGTTCACGCTTCATGCTTCAATACTACTGAGAACAAAATATGCAGTTTATCTTTTTGTCATTGAAAATAATATCATGCGTTTAAATACCTTCAACAAAAACCAGTAAAACTCCCAAAATGGCAGCATTAAGCAACATTTTATATGCTTATTGTATTGTATATATTATTGTGAAGTGCAACAGGTTCTTGTTACGACAGAGATATGAACAACACTGACCTTGAATTTCATGTACATCCAATCATTTAGGTTATCTCCCTTATTTCGGTCAGATCTTGGAACCGTTTAGAAACACGCACAGTTCTAGAATTGACCATCAATGTTATCTTTATGTATATCACCGTTAACGGACTCGCGCTGGACAGGTCATCTTTACCTGCACCGAACTCCCATATCTGATTAGTATTCTTCGAATATACCACAAATATCTATGCAGAACTCTTACATTTACTGTAAATCCAAAACACAAATCACCAATATATTAAGCCTTCCACAGAAAAAGTGTATTGTTTTTCCCGACTAACTGTATCGCCTCATAACTGAACTGGTTTGGATAGGTCTTCTGTATCTAAATTTTGGGTTCTCCTACTACAGGAATCTCCTTATGCCCTCTGCCTAAAAAATCAAAGCTTATATAATATCATAATTAATAGGTACTTTGTTAGTAATTATTAAACGTGTTGGTTGACTCTGCTGGTAGACTACCAGTCACCTTGTAGCTGGACTATCAGTCCCCTAGGTTGGCTGTCACCTTGTAGCTGGACAATCAGTCCCCTATGTCGGCTGTCACCTTGTAGCTGGACTATCAGTCCCCTAGGTTGGCTGTCGCCTTGTAGCTGGAATAACAGGCTCCTAAGTTGGCTGTCACCGTGTAGCTGGAGTAACAGTCCCCTAGGGTGGCTGTCACCTTGTAGTTGGACAATCAGTCCCCTCTGTCGGCTGTCACCTTGTAGCTCGACTATCAGTCACCTAGGTTGGCTGTCACCTGGTAGCTGGACTATCAGTCCCCTAGGTTGGCTGTCACCTTGTAGCTGGAATAACAGTCTCCTAAGTTGGCTGTCACCTTGTAGCTGGACTAACAGTCCCCTAAGTTGGTTGTCCCCTTGTAGCTGGACTATCAGTCACCTAGGTTGGCTGTCACCTTGTAGCCGGATTAACAGGCTCCTAGGTCGGCTGTCACCATGTAGCTGGACTAACAGTCCCCTATGTTGGCTGTTATGGACTAACAGTCCCCTAGGTTGGCTGCCACCTTGTAGCTGGACTAACAGTCCCCTTGGTTGGCTGTCACCTTGTAGCTGGATTAACAGTCTCCTAGTTGGCTGTCACCTTGTAGCTGGAGTAACAGTCCCCTAGGTTGGCTGTCGCCTTGTAGCTGAACTAACAGTCCCCTAGGTTGACTGTCACCTTGTAGCTGAACTAACAGTCTCCTAGGTTGGCTGTCACCTTGTAGCTGTACTAACAGTCCCCTAGGTTGGCTGTCTCCTTGTATCTGGACTTACAGTCCCTTAGGTTGGCTGCCACCTTGTAGCTGGACTAACAGTCCACTAAGTTGGTTGTCACCTTGTAGCTGGACTTCCAGTCACCTAGGTTGACTGTCACCTTTTAGCTGGAGTAACATTCCCCTAGGTTGGCTGTCACCTTGTATCTGGACTATCAGTCCCCTAGGTTGGGTGTCACCTTGTAGCTGGACTTACAGCCCCTTAGGTTGGCTGTCACCTTGTAGCTGTACTAACAGTCCCCTAGGTTGGCTGTCTCCTTGTAGCTGGACTTTCAGTCTACTAGGTTGGCTGTCACCATGTAGCTGGATTAACAGTCCCCTAGGTTGGCTGTCACCATATAGCTGGACTAACAGTCCCCTAGGTTGACTGTCACCTTGTAGCTGAACTAACAGTCTCCTAGGTTGGCTGTCACCTTGTAGCCGGATTAACAGGCTCCTAGGTCGGCTGTCACCATGTAGGAGACTGTTAGTCCCTTAGGTTGGCTGTCACCTCGTAGCTGGACTAACAGTCCCCTAGGGTGGCTGTCACCTTGTAGCTGAACTAACAGTCTCCTAGGTTGGCTGTCACCTCGTAGCTGGACTAACAGTCCCCTAGGTTGTCTGTCACCTTGTAGCTGAACTAACAGTCTCCTAGGTTGGCTGTCACCATGTTGCTGGACTAACAGTCTCCTAGGTTGACTGTCACCTTGTAGCTGAACTAACAGTCCCCTATGTTGGCTGTCACCTTGTAGCTGAACTAACAGTCCCCTAGGTTGGCTGGCACCTTGTAGCTGGACTAACAGTCTCCTATGTTGGCTGTCACCATGTAGCTGGATTAACAGTCCCCTAGGTTGGCTGTCACTCACCTTGTAGCTGGAATAACAGTCTCCTATGTTGGCTGTCACCTTGTAGCTGGACCTACAGTCCCTTAGGTTGGCTGTCACCTCGTAGCTGGACTAACAGTCCCCTAGGTTGACTGTCACCTTGTAGCTGGACGAACAGTCCCCTAGGTTGGCTGTCACCATGTAGCTGGACTTACAGTCCCCTAGTATGGCTGTCACCTTGTAGCTGGACTTACAGCCCCTTAGGTTGGCTGTCACCTTGTATCTGGACTATCAGTCCCCTAGGTTGGCTGCCACCTTGTAGCTGGACTAACAGTCCCCCCCCTTGGTTGTCACCTTGTAGCTGGACTAACAGTCTCCGGCTGTCACCTTGTAGCTGGACTATCGGTCCCCTAGGTTGGCTGTCACCTTGGAGCTGGACTAACAGTCCCCTAAGTTGGCTGTCGCCTTGTAGCTGGACTAACAGGCCCCTAGGTTGGCTGTCACCTTGTATCTGGACTATCAGTCCCCTAGGTTGGGTGTCACCTTGTAGCTGGACTTACAGCCCCTTAGGTTGGCTGTCACCTTGTATCTGGACTATCAGTCCCCTAGGTTGGGTGTCACCTTGTAGCTGGACTTACAGCCCCCTATGTTGGCTGTCACCTTGTAGCTGCACTAGCAGTCCCCTAGGGTGGCTGTCACCTTGTAGCTGAACTAACAGTCCCCTATGTTGGCTGTTACCTTGTATCTGAAATATCAGTTGGACTAACAGTCCCCTAGGTTGGCAGTAACCTTGTAGCTGGACTAACAGTCACTGAGGTGAGTCGTTTAGGTTGGCTGTCACCTTGTAGCCGGATTAACAGGCTCCTAGGTCGGCTGTCACCATGTAGCTGGACTAACAGTCCTCTAGGTTGTCTGTCACCTTGTAGCTGGACTAACAGTACCCTAGGTTGGCTGTCACCTTGTAGCCGGATTAACAGGCTCCTAGGTCGGCTGTCACCATGTAGCTGGACTAACAGTCCCCTAGCTGGACTAACAGTCTCCTAGGTCGGCTGTCACCTTGTAGCTGGACTATCAGTCTACTAGGTTGGCTGTCACCATGTAGCTGGATTAACAGTCCCCTAGGTTGGCTGTCACTCACCTTGTAGCTGGAATAACAGTCTCCTATGTTGGCTGTCACCATGTAGCTGGACTTACAGTCCCCTATGTTGGTTGTCACCTTGTAGCTGGACTTACAGTCTCCTAGGTTGACTGTCACCTTGTAGCTGAACTAACAGTCCCCTATGTTGGCTGTTATGGACTAACAGTCCCCTAGGTTGGCTGTCACCTTGTAGCTGGACTTACAGTCGTTTAGGTTGGCTGTCACCTTGTAGCTGGATTAACAGTCTCCTAGGTCGGCTGTCACCATGTAGCTGGACTAACAGTCCCCTAGGTTGGCTGTCTCCTTGTATCTGAACTAACAGTCCCCTAGGTTGACTGTCACCTTGTAGCTGAACTAACAGTCCCCTAGGTTGACTGTCACCTTGTAGCTGAACTAACAGTCCCCTAGGTTGACTGTCACCTTGTAGCTGAACTAACAGTCCCCTAGGTTGGCTGTCACCTTGTAGCTGGACTAACAGTCCCCTTGTAGCTGGATTAACAGTCTCCTAGGTCGGCCGTCCCCCTGTAGCTGGCCTAACAGTCCCCTAGGTTGGCAGTAACCTTGTAGCTGGACTAACAGTCACTGAGGTGAGTCGTTTAGGTTGGCTGTCACCTTGTAGCTGGACTTACAGTCCCCTATGTTGGCTGTCACCTTGTAGCTGGTTTAACAGTCTCCTAGGTTCGCCGTCACCTTGTAGCTGGACTAACAGTCCCCTAGGTTGGCAGTAACCTTGTAGCTGGACTAACAGTCACTGAGGTGAGTTGTTACCTTTTAGCTGGACTTACAGTCCCCTAAGATGGCTGCTAGGTTCGCCGTCACCTTGTAGCTGGACTAACAGTCCCCTAGGTTCGCTGTCACCTTGTAGCTGGACTAACAGTCTCCTAGGTTGGCTGTCCCCTTGTAGCTGGACTAACAGTCCCCTAGGTTCGCTGTCACCTTGTAGCTGGACTAACAGTCTCCTAGGTTCGCCGTCACCTTGTAGCTGGACCAACAGTCCCCTAGGTTGGCAGTAACCTTGTAGCTGGACTAACAGGCACTGAGGTGAGTTGTTACCTTTTAGCTGGACTTACAGTCCCCTAAGATGGCTGCTAGGTTCGCCGTCACCTTGTAGCTGGACCAACAGTCCCCTAGGTTGGCAGTAACCTTGTAGCTGGACTAACAGTCACTGAGGTGATTTGTTACCTTTTAGCTGGACTTACAGTCCCCTAAGATGGCTGCTAGGTTCGCCGTCACCTTGTAGCTGGACTAACAGTCCCCTAGGTTCGCTGTCACCTTGTAGCTGGACTAACAGTCCCCTAAGTTGGCTGTCACCTTGTAGCTGGACTATCAGTCCCCTAGGTTGGCTGTCACCTTGTAGCTTTACTAACAGTCGCCTAGGTTGGCTGTCACCTTGTAGCTGGACTTACAGTCTCCTAGGTTGGCTGTCACCTTGTAGCTGGAGTAACAGTCCCCTAGGTTGGCTGTCACCTTGTAGATGGACTTACAGTCTCCTAGGTTGACTGTCACTTTGTAGCTGGACTAACAGTCCCCTAGGTTCGCTGTCACCTTGTAGCTGGACTAACAGTCTCCTATGTTGGCTGTCACCTTGTAGCTGGACTAACAGTCTCCTAGGTTCGCCGTCACCTTGTAGCTGGACCAACAGTCCCCTAGGTTGGCAGTAACCTTGTAGCTGGACTAACAGGCACTGAGGTGAGTTGTTACCTTTTAGCTGGACTTACAGTCCCCTAAGATGGCTGCTAGGTTCGCCGTCACCTTGTAGCTGGACCAACAGTCCCCTAGGTTGGCAGTAACCTTGTAGCTGGACTAACAGGCACTGAGGTGAGTTGTTACCTTTTAGCTGGACTTACAGTCCCCTAAGATGGCTGCTAGGTTCGCCGTCACCTTGTAGCTGGACCAACAGTCCCCTAGGTTGGCAGTAACCTTGTAGCTGGACTAACAGTCACTGAGGTGATTTGTTACCTTTTAGCTGGACTTACAGTCCCCTAAGATGGCTGCTAGGTTCGCCGTCACCTTGTAGCTGGACCAACAGTCCCCTAGGTTGGCAGTAACCTTGTAGCTGGACTAACAGTCACTGAGGTGATTTGTTACCTTTTAGCTGGACTTACAGTCCCCTAAGATGGCTGCTAGGTTCGCCGTCACCTTGTAGCTGGACTAACAGTCCCCTAGGTTGGCTGTCGCCTTGTAGCTGAACTAACAGTCCCCTAGGTTGGTCGTCACCTTGTAGCTGGACTTACAGTCTCCTAGGTTGACTGTCACTTTGTAGCTGGACTAACAGTCCCCTAGGTTCGCTGTCACCTTGTAGCTGGACTAACAGTCTCCTATGTTGGCTGTCACCTTGTAGCTGAACTAACAGTCGCCTACGTTGGCTGTCACCTTGTAGCTGGACTTACAGTCCCCTAGGGTGGCTGTCACCATGTAGCTGGAGTAACAGTCCCCTAGGTTGGCTGTCACCTTGTAGATGGACTTACAGTCTCCTAGGTTGACCGTCACTTTGTAGCTGGACTAACAGTCCCCTAGGTTCGCTGTCACCTTGTAGCTGGACTAACAGTCTCCTAGGTTCGCCGTCACCTTGTAGCTGGACTAACAGTCCCCTAAGTTGGCTGTCACCTTGTAGCTGGACTATCAGTCTCCTAGGTTGGCTGTCACCTTGTAGCTGGAGTAACAGTCCCCTAGGTTGGCTGTCACCTTGTAGCTTTACTAACAGTCCCCTAGGTTGGCTGTCACCATATAGCTGGACTAGCAGTCCCCTAGGTTGGGTGTCAACTTGTAGATGGACTTACAGTCTCCTAGGTTGACCGTCACTTTGTAGCTGGACTAACAGTCCCCTAGGTTGGCTGTCTCCTTGTAGCTGAACTAACAGTCCCCTAGGTTGGTTGTCACCTTGTAGCTGGACTTACAGTCTCCTAGGTTGACTGTCACCTTGTAGCTGGAGTAACAGTCCCCTAGGTTGGCTGTCACCTTGTAGCGGTGTCCCAGCCTGTTCTCACACCATCATGGGTGAGGACAAGATCAGTATGAAAAGGAGCAGACACTAGAGGCGGTGTCCCCAGCCTGTTCTCACACCAACATGGCCGAGGACAAGATCAGTGAAAAGGAGCAGACACGAGAGGCGGTGTCCCAAGCCTGTTCTCACACCAACATGGCCGAGGACAAGATCAGTGAAAAGGAGCAGACACGAGAGGCGGTGTCCCCAGCCTGTTCTCACACCAACATGGCCGAGGACAAGATCAGTGAAAAGGAGCAGACACGAGAGGCGGTGTCCCAAGCCTGTTCTCACACCAACATGGCCGAGGACAAGATCAGTGAAAAGGAGCAGACACGAGAGGCGGTGTCCCCAGCCTGTTCTCACATCAACATGGCCGAGGACAAGATCAGTGAAAAGGAGCAGACACGAGAGGCGGTGTCCCAAGCCTGTTCTCACACCAACATGGGTGGGGACAAGATCAGTATGAAAAGGAGCAGACACGAGAGGTGGTGTCCCCTGCCTGTTCTCAAACCAACATGGGTGAGGACAAGATCAGAATGAAAAGGAGCAGACACGAGAGGCGGTGTCCCAAGCCTGTTCTCACACCAACATGGCCGAGGACAAGATCAGTGAAAAGGAGCAGACACGAGAGGCGGTGTCCCCAGCCTGCTCTCACACCAACATGGCCGAGGACTAGTTAAACACCTTTCAATTTCCGGACTTGATAACGCGCACCACACCCGGTGATGGTGACATGACGGCTTGAAAAACCAGTTTCTCCATTCAGGGTATAATACTCTATCTGTTTAGGTCTTTGGACGTATACATAGTGAGAAGAAAAACCTACATTACTATCTTCTCAAATAAGAATGTTCGTCTAACTTAACTTAGATTAACTTAGATTATTCTGAACGCAGGCATATCCATTTGCCTCTATATTCAGATCACAGTCCTTCAAATAATAATTACATATACAATTGTAATATAATGTACGTGACATCCCTCGGGTGTTATTGTAAACATCCTGTCACCAGTGTCCCAAAACTTATCAAGGCGATTTTTAAATGTTATAATATTCGGTGCTTGGACCACGTTCTCGGGTAAGGAGTTCCAGCTGCTGACTACACGCTGAGTAAACAAGTATTTACGAACGTCTAATCTACTTCCTGATTTGTCCATGCAGAATGAATGACCTCGAGTTCTTTTGTCTTGTTTAATTAATAGAAGCCCCGTTGATCCTGATGTATCATATATACCTGACAATATTTTAGATATTCGATCATGTCTCCCCTGTTCCTTCTATGGACTAATGATGGAAGTTTAAGTCTATGCATTCTTTCCTCGTATGAAATATCCTTCGTCCCTGCAGGCAGTGATTTGGTAGCTCTCCGCTGAACGTTTTCCAAAAGGTTGATATCCTGTTGTTTGTATGGTTTCCAAACGCATGCTCCATACTCCAAGTGTGGCCGTACTAAACCTTTGTATAACAGGCAGAATGTTTTGTTGTCCAAAAATGTGTAAGTTCCTCTGATGGCTCCAAGTACTCTATTCGCTTTGTTTACTGCGGCTTGTACAGTGTATATGGCTTTTTAAATTTAACTTATTGTCTATAATTATTCCTTGGTCTTTCTCTTCAACTTCCTCCTTCAGCTTAGTGTCGTACAGCTCGACCAGCTCTCGGATGGGAATTATCCTTTCCCATTCCCTAATGCTACACCCAGGAGGAGGTCGAATGCATGCATATGCGCCAGCATCCCCCAAAATACATATGGCACCCGCATATGTGTACAGAACATAGTCAAGGCCAAGGAATTAATCATTTTAATCGACGCTCTCAATTCTAGCATTCATTGTCTACCCATACATGAAAGTAAGGTCTATATTACATGCTATTGATTTACCATGGACACACTTGATATGTCAATCGGCAAGTCAGCAAGTGCAATGTCAGTTCTGTACATAACGTATAATAGTCATTAAGTTAGCCCAGACCGTAATGAGAAAGTTTGGTTTAACGGTAGACAACCGCGATAAATAAACCTGATTGGCCGATTTTTTTTTTAATTTTCTCACTCATTTAATCTATAACATGTATAACTTGAGATTCGTCGACAATATAAAGTTACATGTGACTCCTACGACAAATAACAAAGGCCATTGTTGTGGTCTTATACTCCGTTATAACCGGGACAAAGGACGTTTGTCGCAACCAATCAGTCAACAGGCGTAATACTGACTACATCGGTTTTTCGATGATCGCCATGGATTTCCATAGGATTTCGATGAAACTTTTAATGATCGTTCATTTGTTTATAAATATATAACAGTAACAGTAACATAAAGACCAGTACAAAATCCTATGAATATGGTCCGAGAGAAGGTTAACCACATTTCTTCAGAGTGTCACAGATTTTACATGCAGTTTCATTACGAAAACGGACTTTCGTCGGTATTTGATGACAGTTAAAATGTACCAGCTAAAATGTAGTGAGAAAATTATGTCACGTTTCTTCCCAAAAATAAGATGATAAACGCGACGAACAGAAAAAAATAAAAGAAATGGGCCAGTACAGCTGTCTAACATGACAGTGTTTGTACTACACACCTGCTAGTATTAGTTATATACTGATATAGTAACTGACTATATAACGAATTTATCGCATCGAGGACCCTTTTTGCTTAAAATGAAAATGATGTAATGCATAACAAAACAATATGAATATTTAACAAATTTAATCAACTTTGATAAATG
Source organism: Mizuhopecten yessoensis (assembly GCF_002113885.1). Taxonomy (NCBI): domain Eukaryota; kingdom Metazoa; phylum Mollusca; class Bivalvia; order Pectinida; family Pectinidae; genus Mizuhopecten; species Mizuhopecten yessoensis. The sequence continues at coordinate 111,259 of NW_018407644.1, read as the reverse complement.
AAAATAAAATAAATTATATAACAAAAAAATAACATGTAACAGTTTTTTTTGTCCTTGGAACATTTTCTCTTACGATACAATGTAGCGAATAGGAATTACGGTGAGCATTGTTTCATTTTTAGAATATTCAGGTACATGTACCCGTATCTGTTATTTTAGTTTTGAAGCGGTGAGCAATGGGCGGCCATATTGCCCTATAATGGAATCCTACTGACCCTCTATAGAAAATTAGAGGGTCACCACGTGACAGCTCTAAACCAATGGTTTTTGGACATTTTTGTCCGAAGTGCGATAATTATAAATAAGATATCACAGCTCTAGTTTGTATATGGGATTTTGGATAGTTAATTATTTCATAATGCATTTAAAAATCGATTTAACCATTTTATGTCAGACAAACTGCCTTTTTGGTACAACAATACCACTGTTTTCTGATCGGTGACCACAGTTTACAAAATCAAGATCATACAGGACCTTATAGAACTAGTATATATAATTGATACCAATGATAATCAAACGTTAGGAGCAATGGCTATTTGTAAGGTAACATCAAGACATGGACGAGACTATGAGCTGACTCAAGTTCAGATTGTCAGGAAAATGTCCATTGAATATAAACGTTTAAACAAACAAGGATTATACATATTAATGTGTAACAGGAAAGAGAATAGTGTGTTTACACCGGGGATCGAATCCTCGATCTCCATGCGTTCGGCTGCAGAATCATCCCGACGGCCATTATATTACTACTAGTAAATGCTTGATGATTACAACATGGGTACAGTAACAAAAGGAGCTATACCAAAATCTGGTCCAATCGTAGGTATTGGTCTTACTATAGCAGATACATGTACAGCTGGTAAGGACCTAGATGTTAATGTCAGTACCGATGATCGCAGTATTGTGGAGATAAAGATACCATACTGGAAGTATAATATTGATAAAATACTTGTCTGTACATGTACGCGGTTTCAGGGGAGAACGCGTCAATCTCTATAGCTAGAGGATTCAGTAATCATTATATCATCAAATTATCAAAGAGCGGTCGAGAATACAGGTACATATGTAAAATACCGATAAACGTTAGATAATATAAGGAACTGATCATAAATAAGTACAGTAGAGAAAATCAGACCCGTCAATAGACAACCTGATTGTGTGAGGATATTGTGTACAGCCGGTAACATTGTGAGGGGATATTCTGTACACCCGGTAACGTTATGAGGGGATATTGTGGACACCCGGTAACATTATCAGGGGATATTATGTACACCCGGTAACGTTATGAGGGGATATTATGTTCACCCGGCAACATTATGAGGGTATATTGTGTACACCCAGTAACATTATGAGGGGATATTGTGGACACCCGGTAACATTGAGAGGGGATCTTGTCCACAGCCGGCCACATTGTGAGGGGCTATTGTGTACAGCCGGAAACATTGTGAGCAGATATTGTGTACAGCCGGAAACATTGTGAGCAGATATTGTGTACAGCCTGTAACATTGTGAGGGGATAGTGTGTACACCCGGTAAAATTGTGAGGGGATATAGTGTACACCCGGTAAAATTGTGAGGGGATATGGTGTACAGCCGGTAACATTGTGAGGGTATATTTTGTACAGCCGGTAACATTGTGAGGTGATATTGTGTACACCCGGTAAAATTGTGAGGGGATATAGTGTACACCCGGTAAAATTGTGAGGGGATATTCTGTACACCCGGTAACATGGTGAGGGGATATTGTGGACACCCGGTAACATTGTGTGAGGATATTGTGTACACCCGGTAACATTATGAGGGGATATTATGTACACCCGGCAACATTATGAGGGTATATTGTGTACACCCGGTAACATTGTGAGGGGATATTGTGTACCCCCTGTAACATTGTGAGGGGATATTGTGGACACCCGGTAACATTGTGAGGGGATATTATGTACACCCGGCAACATTATGAGGGGATATTGTGTACACCCGGTAACATTGTGAGGGGATATAGTGTACAGCCGGTAACATTGTGAGGGTATATTTTGTACAGCCGGTAACATTGTGAGGGGATATTGTGTACACCCGGTAACATTGTGAGGGGATATTGTGTACACCCGGTAACATTGTGAGGGGATATTGTGTACACCCGGTAGCATTATGAGGGGATATTGTGTACACCCGGTAACATTATGAGGGGTCACTATTGAGTACTATCGGGGAATACCTACTATAGCACCACTGTTTCCACTATTGTGTCACACACACCTCGAGAACTCCAGACTCCAAATAAAGGGAATTAACTCTATCTTTCTTACCAACACCGCTTTCCCGACAATTAATAATGTAGAGGAAGCACCTGCCATGCACGAGCAATTAGATCGTAAGCCACAAATGTAGCCGTTTACCGAATGGGTTAGAAACACGCGATGCGTTATGAAAATGACTACGGCACGAGCGAACAGTGACACGTGCTCCAGATTCCACATCCAAGATACACAGTGTGTATAATACGAAAAGTTCTGTGTATGCTACCAATAATTACGTGTACTTAATCAATTATTTACAAGGTTATTATACAACCGATAACAATGACATTCCGGAAATTACGACAGTGTACTAATATACATTAATATACACTTCAGAATATAATTCAAGTATATGCTTTTTTTTCTGAAAGGAAATCTAGGTTTAGTGGCATTGTTTTCATCTATATGACATTTCATTTCAGACAATGATAGTTAGAAAAGTTACGAACAATTACTGAAAATTGATCACATCCGATTCAGTTCTCCAACAGATCAATCTATTGACAGAGCTGGAACATAGGTTAGAACCAGTTCCACTCCGTACAGAAATAAAACAATTACTGAATCGTTGCATTTGGTTCCCTGTTTTAAAACAATCCTGGGACCTTCCACGAATTCTCTGTGTTCCAAGAATAAAATCGATATGGCGTTGGTTATTCCCACGGATGTGAGATTGCGAAAGAAGAGGCTGATCTCCGAGCACTGTACATCCAGAGGTCCCGCACACCGTGTTTAAGGGTGAGCAGATTTATTGGTATGTTATATTTAGTAGTTTTAAATATTTATATTTTAGAGGCATGATTGGTTATTATTGAGAATAGTTTGAGGATTTCCGCAGTGTAGATTCGTGATGTATTGTATCTGTTATAACGGGTTCCTGAATATTTTACCAGTACCGTATTATTGTAGTACGTACATGTACGTATTGCATGTTTTACGTATTGTCCTGTCCTGTAGTACATGTACGTATGTATTATATCATACAGAGCATTAACGTATGAATTACGTGTTCTGTAGGCCATAAGTTATATACATCTGTACGATATAAGGTATGTAATTATACACTATTGGGTATAATGTGATCTACAGTACATACAAGAATGTATTGTGTATTTTAGTACACATAATGTAACGCCCAACATACCATCACTATACATTTTTTTGCTGCATTTAAAAAAAAAATCTGAAATTGTACCATTTCTGTTGCTTTCTATGTATTTGTAGAGTTCCGTTATAAACCGTACAAACCTGAGCTCCACATAATGCTTATAGCTTATTTACATTCAAGTCATTGACTGGAGACGTTACTCCAAGAATAACCAAATATGTAACCCTGTACAGCAAAGATCAAAACAATATATTTATTCCGTAAAATTTTATCGAGATTACAGCAAGAAATATATATATTTCTTTAGAAAAATATAGAATTTAAGACGAATTTAGAAATAACAATCAATGTATTATTCACCAACGACTGGGAGTGCATGTCCGATCTATAACTCTAACCAGAGGTTCTCCATTCTGAGTCACGGGAGCGTTATTTTATAGCATTACCAATCGCCAAGGCATTTTTTTCGAAGATAACGTGATCTTGACATTCCGACGTAGACCCGTGGATAACGACTATCCGTGTCCAGTTTTCCTCTCGTGGAGTTACATGTAATTGTCCCGTGACAACCAAACAGCGTAACAATCGCCTGTCATTCTACATAATCAGAGACCTTTTTACTCAATGATCCGAATACCATCGTAGGTCCTTTGTCAGGATCTCGGACTAAACACTCCCCGAGGTAATTATGGAAACTGAACGCTCCCCTGGGTAATTAGTGTCCATATTTATGTAAATCAATTATTGGAATGCTCTAGTTTTTTGTTGGAAATGTATTGATTTTTGGTCTCTTAAAATTGAATATTGCTTTTTGAACGTAAAAAACATAGGAATCAATCACTATCGCGTTATGCTTGTTTACACGCATGTGGAAATAAACCCGTAAACTGTATGCATTACTGTCCAGTACTGACAACATATAATATCTACTCGAAACACACGTACACAGATGTTAGCTAGGTTTATGCATTGACCGATAGTAGACCTAACGAAAGACGATATCCCCGAGGCCCTTAGACCAAGACAGACACCTAGCATGCGTTGTTTCGTTGTAGGATTTGTACACGTGTTGTTTTCGCTATAGACATGTACATGTATCTCGATACAGCACGTGTTGTTTCGTTGTAGGATTTGTACATGTGTTGTTTACGCTATATATGTATCTCGAGACAGCACGTGTTGTTTCGTTGTATATCAAACTTAAGTCGCTAAATTTGTATCGTTTCGCTGTAAATCCGACAGATTTTATTTTCGTCGGAGATAGAACAGGAGACCTTCTGTTGTTTCGATGTAAACGCAACACGGGGCGTTATGTTTGCTTATACTTTCGTTGTAGACCTGATGTTAGATTTGACATGCGTTGTTTCGTTATAAACCCAATGATTCGATAATGTGTTGTTTATCCTTTCGTTGCAGACCTGGCGTTAGACGTAACATATGTCGTTTCGTTGTAGACCTGACGTTAGACGTTACATGTGTTGTTTTATTCTTTCGTTGTAGACCTGACGTTAGACGTTACGTGTATTGTTTATTCTTTCGTTGTAGACCTGACGTTAGCGTTACGTGTGTTATTGTCACGTAATGCTAGATCTTGCGATGTGTCTGATACCGTTAGGATTATAGTATATTACCAACACGTACACGTTGCAGGTGTATATGGTGTCACACCCACAGCACCGCTAGCACAGTTACGTAGAACTGGGATTTTCTATGTCTTTCTGCGCATCGTCCTTTGTCACCTTTCAGCCTCAGCAGTATTCTCTGGAATTCCGATAAGTCTGCTTTCTCTCTCAACCAAGATGCGTGTTCGATAAGGGAAATCGAAAGTGGGGAGGCTTACCGCGCCTAGCAGGAGCCTCGCTGTCATTCGGAGAAGGTGCACGTGTTTAATCACCGGATTACGTGGACATTTGTCAGATGCTGTAACTACGTGTAAAATACGTCAATACCGTACTCTATTTATAAATATGACACTCGAATACATTTGACGTGTAACGTAAATTAGTGGTATGGTCAGTGGCATTTAGTCAGTGGATTTATATTTAGTTAGTGACACACACGTTGGTGAAATATTGAAGCGTGTTAAAAGTGTTTCTGACCAGGAAACCTGTTGGAATTAGACAACTGTTAATGTTATGACAAGGCCCCCGAGTGTGCGTACAGCTGCTGCATACAATGTACCTGCGAGACATAGACTGGAGTACATTGTAATGTAAACAATACGGGTCAGTCGGAATAACTCTGCTGAGCCATCCCCACGTAACTGTCTGGAGCTTGTCTATGTAAGTATACTGTAATGGACCAAGCAGACGTTTTACTAATTAACAATGATTAATGATATAGACACAGTAGACTTACAAACCACTTACTTACTGATCACTCACCGATCCTATATATATACTAGTTCTAACGATATGATACTATACGTGTGTACACACTGATCCTATATATATACTAGTTCTAACGATATGATACTATACGTGTGTACACACTGATCCTATATATATACTAGTTCTAACGATATGATACTATACGTGTGTACACACTGATCCTATATATATACTAGTTCTAACGATATGATACTATACGTGTGTACACACTGATCCTATATATATACTAGTTCTAACGATATGATACTATACGTGTGTACACACTGATCCTATATATATACTAGTTCTAACGATATGATACTATACGTGTGTNTGAAACTGTACGTGTATATACACTGATCAACGATATTGTACGTGCATATACACTGATCAACGATATTGCACGTGTATATACACTGATCAATGTTAATGTACGTGTATACACACTGATCAACGATATTGCACGTGTATATACACGGATCAATGATACTGTACGTGTATATACACTTATCAATGTTAATGTACGTTTATACACTGATCAATAATACTGTACATGTTTACACACTGATCAATGATGCTGGACATGTTTACACACTGATCAATCATACTGGACGTAATTATACACTGATCAATGTTAATGTACGTGTAAACACACTGATCAATGTTAATGTACGTCTATACACACTGCTCACTGATACTGTACGTGTATATACACTGATCAATGTTAATGTACGTGTATACACACTGATCAATGTTAATGTACGTGTATACACACTGCTCACTGATACTGTACGTGTATATACACTGATCATTGTTGCTGTACGTGTTTATACACTGATCAATGATACCGTACATGTATATTCACTGATCAATGATACTGTACGTGTATATACACTGATCAATGATACTGTACATGTTTACACACTGATCAATGATACTGCACGTAAATATACACTGATCAATGATACTGTGCGTGTATATACATTGATCAATGTTACTGTACGTGTATATACACTGATCAATGATACTGTAAGTGTATACAAACTGATCAATAATACCGTACATGTATACACACTGATTAATGATACCGTACATGTATACGAACTGATCAATGATATTGTACGTGTATACACACTGATCAATGATATTGTACGTATATACACACTGATCAATGATACCGTACATGTATACACACTGATCAATGATAATGTACATGTATACACACTGATCAATGATATTGTACGTATATACACACTGATCAATGTTAATGTACGTGTATATACACTGATCAACGATATTGCACGTGTATATACACTGATCAATGTTAATGTACGTGTATACACACTGATCAATAATACCGTACATGTATACAAACTGATCAATAATACCGTACATGTATACACACTGATTAATGATACCGTACATGTATACACACTGAGCAATGATATTGTACGTGTATACACACTGATCAATGATATTGTACGTGTATACACACTGATCAATGCTACCGTACATGTATACACACTGATCAATGATACTGCACGTAAATATACACTGATCAATGATACTGTACGTGTATATACACTGATCAATGATACTGTACATGTTTACACACTGATCAATGATACTGCACGTAAATATACACTGATCAATGATACTGTGCGTGTATATACATTGATCAATGTTACTGTACGTGTATATACACTGATCAATGATACTGTAAGTGTATACAAACTGATCAATAATACCGTACATGTATACACACTGATCAATGATAATGTACATGTATACACACTGATCAATGATAATGTACATGTATACACACTGATCAATGATAATGTACATGTATACACACTGATCAATGATAATGTACATGTATACACACTGATCAATGATAATGTACATGTATACACACTGATCAATGATAATGTACATGTATACACACTGATCAATGATAATGTACATGTATACACACTGATCAATGATAATGTACATGTATACACACTGATCAATGATAATGTACATGTATACACACTGATCAATGATAATGTACATGTATACACACTGATCAATGATAATGTACATGTATACACACTGATCAATGATAATGTACATGTATACACACTGATAAATGACATTATATGTGTATACACTGAAATGAAATGGTTTATTGTCATCCGACAAATCAAGCACATAAATGTACTTTCGTTGAAAAGTGTATGGCTTTAGGTTTAATTTTATAGTTTTGCAGTTTATAGGAACACATGAACTACAAAATAGACATCTCTGAGTATATGCCAAATCGTGACACACTTATAAAAAATGAGTTCTGATTGGTCAAACGTTCCAAACAGCGACAGCAGTTAGATTAGATGTTTTCTATAATAGAAGAAAACATAAAACATTGACTGGCTAAACCCTATCTCACTATCTCATGACAGAGTCTGAAAAAGTTTAATTTTGGAGATATTTAGGTCTATATACATGTAAATAGACAGTTAGTAGACCGTTAGGGTTTGAGTATTAGACAGCTAGTAGACTGTTAGGGTTTGAGTATTAGACAGTTAGTAGACCGTTAGGGTTTGAGTATTAGACAGTTAGTAGACCGTTATGTTTAGAGCATTAGACAGTTAGTAGACCATTAGGGTTAGAGTATAAAACAGTTAGAAGACCGTTAGGTTTGGAGTATTAGACACTTAGAAGACCGTTAGGTTTAGAGTATTAGACAGCTAGTAGACCGTTATGTTTCTATTATTAGACAGTTAGTAGACTATTGGGTTTAGAGTATTAGAGAGTTACTAGACCGTTAGGTTTAGAGCATTAGACAGTTAGTAGACCATTAGGGTTAGAGTATTAAACAGTTAGTAGACCGTTAGGTTTATAGTATTAGACAGTTAGAAGACCGTTAGGTTTAGAGTATTAGACAGCTAGTAGACCGTTAGGTTTATAGTATTAGACAGTTAGTAGACCATTAGGTTTAGAGTATTAGACTATTAGACAGTTAGTAGACCGTTAGGTTTAGAGTATTAGACAGTTAGTAGACCGTTAGGTTTAGAGTATTAGACAGTTAGTAGACCGTTAGCGTTATAGTGTTAGACAGTAAGTAAACTGTTAGGTTTAGAGTTTAGACAGTTAGAAGACCGGTAAGTTTAGAGTATTGGACAGCTAGTAGACCGTTAGGGTTATATAAGTAGACAGTTAGTAGACCGTTAGGGTTATAGTAGTCGACAGTTAGTAGACAATTAGGGTTATATTAGTAGACAGTTAGTAGACCATTAGGGTTATAGTAGTAGACAGTTAGTAGACCGTTAAGGTTATAGTAGTAGACAGTTAGTAGACCGTGAGGAGTATAGTAGTAGACAGTTCGTAGACCATTGGGGTTATAGTAGTAGACAGATAGTAGACCGTTAGGGTTATAGTAGTAGACAGTTAGTAGACCATTAGGTTTAGAGTATTACACTATTAGATCATTAGGGTTAGAGTATTAGACAGTTAGTAGACCGTTAGGTTTAAAGTATTAGACAGTTAGTAGACCGTTAGGTTTAGAGTATTAGACAGCTAGTAATCCGTAAGGTTTAGAGTAGTAGACAGCTAGTAGACCGGTAAGTTTAGAGTATTAGACAGCTAGTAAACCGTTAGGTTTAGAGTATTAGACAGTTAGTAGCCCGTTAGGGTGATAGTAATAGACAGTTAGTAGACCGTTAGGGTTATAGCAGTAGACAGTTAGTACACCGTTAGGGTTAGAGTAATAGAGAGTAAGTAGACCGTTAGGGTTATAGTAGTAGACAGTTAGTACACCGTTAGGGTTATAGTAGTAGACAGTTAGTACACCGTTAGGGTCATAATAATAGACAGTAAGTAGACCGTTAGGGTTATAGTAGTAGACAGTTAGTAGACCATTAGGTTTAGAGTATTACACTATTAGATCATTAGGGTTAGAGTATTAGACAGTTAGTAGACCGTTAGGTTTAAAGTATTAGACAGTTAGTAGACCGTTAGGTTTAGAGTATTAGACAGTTAGTAGACCGTTAGGTTTAGAGTATTAGACAGCTAGTAATCCGTAAGGTTTAGAGTAGTAGACAGCTAGTAGACCGGTAAGTTTAGAGTATTAGACAGCTAGTAAACCGTTAGGTTTAGAGTATTAGACAGTTAGTAGCCCGTTAGGGTTATAGTAATAGACAGTTAGTAGACCGTTAGGGTTATAGCAGTAGACAGTTAGTACACCGTTAGGGTTAGAGTAATAGAGAGTAAGTAGACCGTTAGGGTTATAGTAGTAGACAGTTAGTACACCGTTAGGGTCATAATAATAGACAGTAAGTAGACCGTTAGGGTTATAGTAGTAGAAAGTTAGTAAACCGTTAGGGGTATAGTAATAGACAGTAAGTAGACCATTAGGGTTATAGTAATAGACAGTTAGTACACCGTTAGGGGTATAGTAGTAGACAGTTAGTAGACCATTAGGATTATAGTAGTAGACAGTTAGTAGACCGTTAGGGTTATAGTAGTAGACCGTTAGGGTCATAGTAGTAGACAGTTAGTACACCGTTAGGGTTATAGTAGTAGACCGTTAGGGTCATAGTAGTAGACAGTTAGTACAGTAGTAGACAATTAGTACACCTTTAGGGTTATAGTTGTAGACCGTTAATACATTAGTAAACCGTTAGGGTTATAGTTGTAGACAGTTAGTAGACCGTTAGGATTATAGTAGTAGACAGTAAGTAGACCGTAAATGTTATAGTAGTAGACTGTTAGTAGACCCTTAGGGCTATAGTAGTAGACAGTTAATAGACCGTTAGGGTTATATTAGTAGACAGTTAGTACAGTAGTAGACAATTAGTACACCTTTAGGGTTAGAGTAGTAGACAGTAAGTACACACCGTTAGGTTTGGAGTATTAGACAGTTAGTAGACCATTAGGATTATAGTAGTAGACAGTTAGTGGACCGTTAGGGTTATAGTAATAGACATAGTAGTAGACAGTTAATAGACCGTTGGGGTTATAGTATTAGAAAATTAGTAAACCGTTAGGGGTATAGTAGTAGACTGTTAGTAGACCCTTAGGGTTATAGTAGTAGACAATTAGTACACCGTTAGGGGTATAGTAGTAGACAGTTAGTAGACCATTAGGGTTATAGTAGTAGACAGTTAGTAGACCGTTAGGGTTATAGTAGTAGACAGTTAGTACACCGTTAGGATTATAGTAATAGACAGTAAGTAAACCGTTAGGGTTATAGTAATAGACAGTAAGTAGACCGTTAGGGTTATAGTAATAGACAGTTAGTACACCGTTAGGGTTATAGAAATAGACAGGTAGTACACCGTTAGGGTTATAGTAATAGACAGTAAGTAGACCGTTAGAGAATAGTAATAGACAGTTAGTAGACCATTAGGGTTATAGTAGTAGACAGTTAGTAGACCGTTAGGGTTATAGCAGTAGACAGTAAGAAGACCGTTAGGGTTATAGCAACAGACAGTTAGTAGACCGTTAGGGTTATAGTAATAGACAGTTAGTACACCGTTAAGGCTATAGTAATAGACAGTTAGTACACCGTTAAGGTTATAGTAATAGACAGT
>NW_018407644.1:87104-99804 GCF_002113885.1 Mizuhopecten yessoensis | reverse complement strand
AGACAGTTAGTAGACCGTTAGGGTTATAGTAGTAGACAGTAAGTAGACCGTTAGGGTTATAGTAGTAGACAGTAAGTAGACCGTTAGGGTTATAGTAATAGACAGTTAGTAGACCGTTAGGGTTATAGTAATAGACAATTAGAACACCGTTAAGGTTATAGTAATAGACAGTTAGTACCCCGTTAAGGTTATAGTAATAGACAGTAAGTAGACCGTTAGGGTTATAGTTGTAGTCAGTTAGTAGCCCGTTAGGGTTATAGTACTAGACAGTTAGTACACCGTTAGGGTTATAGTAGTAGACAGTTAGTAGACCGTTAGGGTTATAGCATTAGACAGCTAGTACACCGTTAGGGTTATAGTAGTAGACAGTTAGTAAACCGTTAGGGTTATAGTAGTAGACAGTTAGTAGCCCGTTAGGGTTATAATAATAGACAGTTAGTAGACCGTTAGGGTTATAGCATTAGACAGCTAGTACACCGTTAGGGTTATAGTAGTAGACAGTTAGTAGACAATTAGGGTTAATAGACAGTAAGTAGACCGTTAGGGTTATCGTAGTAGACAGCTAGTACACCGTTAGGGGTATAGTAGTAGACAGTTAGGAGGCCGTTAGGGTTATAGTAGTAGACAGTTAGTACACCGTTACGGTTATAGTAATAGACAGTAAGTAGACCGTTAGGGTTATCGTAGTAGACAGCTAGTACACCGTTAGGGGTATAGTAGAAGACAGTTAGTAGACCGTTAGGGTTATAGTAATAGACAGTTAGTACACCGTTAAGGTTATAGTAATAGACAGTTAGTACACCGTTAAGGTTATAGTAGTAGACAGTTGGTAGCCCGTTCGGGTTATAGTAGTAGACAGTTGGTAGCCCGTTCGAGTTATAGTAATAGACAGTTAGTACACCGTTAGGGTTATAGTAGTATACAGTTAGTACACCGTTAGGGTCATAATAATAGACAGTAAGTAGACCGTTAGGGGCATAGAAGTAGACAGTTAGTACACCGTTACGGTTATAGTAATAGACAGTAAGTAGACCGTTAGGGTTAAAGTAGTAGACAGTTAATAGACCGTTAGGGGTATATTAGTAGACAGTTAGGGTTATAGTAGTAGACAGTTAGTACACCGTTAGGGGTATAGGGGTATAGTAGTAGACAGTTAGTAGACCGTTAGGGGTATAGAAGTAGACAGTTAGTACACCGTTAGGGGTATAGTAGTAGACAGTTAGTAGAACTTTAGGGTTAGAGTAGTAGACAGTTAGTAGCCCGTTGGGGTTATAGTAATAGACAGTTAGTAGGCCGTTAGGGTTATAGCAGTAGACAGCTAGTACACCGTTAGGGTTATAGTAATAGACAGTTAGTACACCGTTAAGGCTATAGTAATAGACAGTTAATACACCGTTAAGGCTATAGTAATAGACAGTTAGTTCACCGTTAAGGCTATAGTAATAGACAGTTAGTACACCGTTAAGGCTATAGTAATAGACAGTTAGTACACCGTTAAGGCTATAGTAATAGACAGTTAGTACACCGTTAAGGCTATAGTAATAGACAGTTAGTACACCGTTAAGGTTATAGTAATAGACAGTAAGTAGACTGTTAGGGTTATAGTAGTAGACAGTTAGTACACCGGTAGGGTTATAGTAATAGACAGTAAGTAGACTGTTAGGGTTATAGTAGTAGACAGTTAGTAGCCCGTTAGGGTTATAGTAGTAGACAGTTAGTACAGCGTTAGGGTTATATTAGTAGACAGTTAGTAGACCGTTAGGGTTATAGTAACAGACAGTTAGTAGACCGTTAGGGTTATAGTAATAGACAGTTAGTACACCTTTAGGGTTATTGTAATAGACAGTAAGTAGACCGTTAGGGTTGTAGTAGTAGGCAGTTAGTAGACCGTTAGGGTTATAGTAGTAGAAAGTTAGTAAACCGTTAGGGGTATAGTAGTAGACTGTTTGTATACCGTTAGGGTTATAGTAGTAGACGGTTAGTACACCGTTAGGGGTATAGTAGTAGACCGTTAGTAGACCGTTAGGGTTATAGTAGTAGACAGTTAGTACAGCGTTAGGGTTATATTAGTAGACAGTTAGTAGACCGTTAGGGTTATAGCAGTAGACAGCTAGTACACCGTTAGGGTTATAGTAATAGACAGTCAGTACACCTTTAGGGTTATTGTAATAGACAGTAAGTAGACCGTTAGGGTTATAGTAGTAGGCAGTTAGTAGACCGTTAGGGTTATAGTAGTAGACAGTTAGTACAGCGTTAGGGTTATATTAGTAGACAGTTAGTAGACCGTTAGGGTTATAGTAACAGACAGTTAGTAGACCGTTAGGGTTATAGTAATAGACAGTTAGTACACCGTTAGGGTTATGGTAGGAGACAGTTAGTAGACCGTTAGGGTTATAGTAGTAGAAAGTTAGTAAACCGTTAGGGGTATAGTAGTAGACTGTTTGTAGACCGTTAGGGTTATAGTAGTAGACAGTTAGTAGACAGTTAGGGTTATAGTAGTAGAAAGTTAGTAGACCGTTAGGGTTATAGTAATAGACAGTTAGTACACCGTTAGGGGTATAGTAGTAGACCGTTAGTAGACCGTTAGGGTTATAGTAGTAGACAGTTAGTACACCGTTAGGGTTATAGTAATAGACAGTTAGTACACCTTTAGGGTTATTGTAATAGACAGTAAGTAGACCGTTAGGGTTATAGTAGTAGGCAGTTAGTAGACCGTTAGGGTTATAGTAGTAGAAAGTTAGTAAACCGTTAGGGGTATAGTAGTAGACAGTTAGTAGCCCGTTAGAGTTATAGTAGTAGACAGTTAGTACAGCGTTAGGGTTATATTAGTAGACAGTTAGTAGACCGTTAGGGTTATAGTAGTAGACAGTTCGTACAGCGGTAGGGTTATATTAGTAGAGGGTTATAGTAACAGACAGTTAGTAGACGGTTAGGTTTAGAGTAGTAGACATTTAGTAGACCGTTAGGTTTATAGTATTAGACAGTTAGTAGACAATTAGGGTTATAGTAGTAGACAGTTAGTAGACCGTTAGGGTTAGAGTAGTAGACATTTAGTAGACCGTTAGGGTTAAAGTAGTAGACAGTTAGTAGCCTGTTTGGTTTACAGGTGTAGACTGATAGATTAGAGAAGTAAAAAGTTAGAAAACCATTAGGTTAAGATAAGTAGACAGTTAAAAAATTGTAACTTTAGAGTAGTAGATAGTTAGTAGCCCGTTATGGTTATAGTCGTAGACTGTTAGTAGACTGTTAGGGTTAGATTAGTAGACAGTTAGTAGACCGGCGTTAGGTCTATAGTAATAGACAGTAAGTAGACCGTTGATTTAGAGCAGTACTTAGTCAACTGTGCTACCCTTTGCTATTGTAAGTACATTATTGACATGCTGTAAGTAGACCGTTATTACTTGACAGTAAACTTTTAGCAGTCTCACAACAGTGTTGTGTCTTTCGCATAATAACTTCGTGGGTCAGATAGAGGTAGCCCTGTTAATGGTCAGTGGCCAGAGGCATGCGATAGTTCTCTGACCACGATGGTCAGTCGAGACATCCAATTATAACTCTGCTGTGGACAAATATCATCTTAATCTGTATGTGTGAACAGGCAAGCTCGAGAACATCAACAAATCACATTATTATGCAAAATGTGAGCAGCTTATCTCGCGGAGACGTGCCGACCAGGCCATCCAGCCATTACTGGAAGAGATAAAGTGCCACAATAAATTACTTCCACGGCTTCAAAATGAAATGACCAGCATCTCACGGAAAATTGGAATACATTACTGATCACAATGTGTTCTTCGAGAGCATTAATTTAAACGAAGCATGAGTCACCTAGGTAATTAGTGGAATGTCCTTTACCCCGGACCTGTCGTCACGAGGCTAGTAGTCAGGGGAATGTACCCTACCCCGGGTCTGTCGTCACGAGGCTAGTAGTCAGGGGAATGTACCCTACCCCGGGTCTGTCGTCACGAGGCTAGTAGTCAGTGGAATGTACCCTACCCCGGGTCTGTCGTCACGAGGCTAGTAGTCAGTGGAATGTACCCTACCCCGGGTCTGTCGTCACGAGGCTAGTAGTCAGTGGAATGTACCCTACCCCGGGTCTGTCGTCGCGAGGCTAGTAGTCAGTGGAATGTACCCTACCCCGGGTCTGTCGTCACGAGGCTAGTAGTCAGTGGAATGTCCCCTACCCCGGGTCTGTCGTCACGAGGCTAGTAGTCAGTGGAATGTACCCCACCCCGGGTCTGTCTTCGCGAGGTTAGTAGTCAGTGGAATGTACCCTACCCCGGGTCTGTCGTCACGAGGCTAGTAGTCAGTGGAATGTACCCTACCCCGGGTCTGTCGTCGCGCGAGGCTAGTAGTCAGGGGAATGTACCCTACCCCGGTTTTGTCGTCACAAGGCTAGTAGTCAGTGGAATGTCCCCTACCCCCGGCCTGTCGTCGCGAGGTTAGTAGTCAGGGGAATGTACTCTACCCTGGGTCTGTCGTCGCGAGGTTAGTAGTTAGTGGGATGTACCCTACCCCGGGTCTGTCGTCGCGAGGTTAGTAGTCAGTGGAATGTCCCCTACCCTGAGCCGGTCGTCGCGAGGTTAGTAGTCAGTGGAAAGTACCCTACCCTGGGCCGGTCGTCGCGAGGTTAGTAGTCAGTGGAATGTCCCCTACCCTGAGCCGGTCGTCGCGAGGTTAGTAGTCAGTGGAAAGTACCCTACCCTGGGCCGGTCGTCGCGAGGTTAGTAGTCAGTGGAATGTCCCCTACCCTGAGCCGGTCGTCGCGAGGTTAGTAGTCAGTGGAAAGTACCCTACCCTGGGCCGGTCGTCGCGAGGTTAGTAGTCAGTGGAATGTCCCCTACCCTGAGCCGGTCGTCGCGAGGTTAGTAGTCAGTGGAAAGTACCCTACCCAGGGCCGGTCGTCGCGAGGTTAGTAGTCAGTGGAATGTCCCCTACCCTGAGCCGGTCGTCGCGAGGTTAGTAGTCAGTGGAAAGTACCCTACCCCGGGCCTGTCGTCGCGAGGTTAGTAGTCAGTGGAATGTCCCCTACCCTGAGCCGGTCGTCGCGAGGTTAGTAGTCAGTGGAAAGTACCCTACCCTGGGCCGGTCGTCGCGAGGTTAGTAGTCAGTGGAATTTCCCCTACCCAGGGCCGGTCGTCGCGAGGTTAGTAGTCAGTGGAATTTCTCCCATCCTTCAAAGGTGTGTCTCCCGTTTTAGCCGCGAAAAATCAGCTTGTCGTCCACTAGGGGGATCTAGCCTCGTGCCAATTAGCACGTGTTCAATTGTGACGTCATCAAAATGCGCCATCGGTAATTGTGACGTCAAAAAAAGCGAATGACGATATGCATACCCCGCATGCGTTTTTGTTTACAAATATGGCAGACTACTGCCGGTGTAGCTGTGACTGAAATAATAGGATGTGAGAAAAATAATCATCCCTTACCTTGAGGGTGTAACAGAGAAACCTTCAACCCTCGGTGCGATTTTTGGTTGTCTAACCCTCTGCAGAGCCTCGGGTAAGACAACCAAAAAACATCACCCCTCAGGTTGGAGATTTCTCTGTCACACTCTCAAGGTAGGGAAAAATTATATTGGTCCCCTATCCCCGGGCCTGTCGTCGAGAGTTAAGCAGTCAGTGGAATGTCCCCTACCCAGGGTCTGTCGTCGCGAGGTTAGTAGTTAGTGGGATGTACTCTACCCCGGGTCTGTCGTCGCGAGGTTAGTAGTCAGTGGAATGTCCCCTACCCAGGGCCGGTCGTCGCGAGGTTAGTAGTCAATGGAATTTCTCCCATCCTTCAAAGGTGTGTCTCCCGTTTTAGCCAGGAAAAATCAACTTGTCATCCACTAGGGGGATCTAGCCTCGTGCCGATTAGCACGTGTTCAATTGTGACGTCATCAAAATGCGCCATCGGTAATTGTGACGTCATAAAAAGCGAATGACGATATGCATACCCCGCATGTGTTTTTGTTTACAAATATGGCAGACTACTGCCGGTGTAGCTGTGACTGAAATAATAGGATGGGAGAAAAATAATCATCCCTTACCTTGAGGGTGTAACAGAGAAACCTTCAACCCTCGGTGCGATTTTTGGTTGTCTAACCCTCTGCAGAGCCTCGGGTAAGACAACCAAAAAACATCACCCCTCAGGTTGGAGATTTCTCTGTCACACTCTCAAGGTAGGGAAAAATTATATTGGTCCCCTATCCCCGGGCCTGTCGTCGAGAGTTAAGCAGTCAGTGGAATGTCCCCTACCCAGGGTCTGTCGTCGCGAGGTTAGTAGTTAGTGGGATGTACTCTACCCCGGGTCTGTCGTCGCGAGGTTAGTAGTCAGTGGAATGTCCCCTACCCAGGGCCGGTCGTCGCGAGGTTAGTAGTCAATGGAATTTCTCCCATCCTTCAAAGGTGTGTCTCCCGTTTTAGCCAGGAAAAATCAACTTGTCATCCACTAGGGGGAGATAGCCTCGTGCCGATTAGCACGTGTTCAATTGTGACGTCATCAAAATGCGCCATCGGTAATTGTGACCTCATGAAAAGTAAATGACGATATGCATACCCCACATGCGTTTTTGTTTACAAATATCGCAGACTACTGCCGGTGTAGCTGTGACTGAAATAATAGGATGGGAGAAAAATAATCATCCCCTACCTTGAGAATGTAACAAAAATCTCCAACCCTCGGTGCGATTTTTGGTTTTCTAACCCTCTGCAGAGCCTCGGGTTAGACAACCAAAAAACATCACCCCTCGGGTTGGAGATTTCTCTGTCACACTCTCAAGGTAGGGGAAGATTCTATTAGTCCCCTATCCCCGGGCCTGTCGTCGCGAGTTAAGCAGTCAGTGGTATGGTCGGTAGTCAGTGGAATGTAAATGTGCACTTCCCGTTCGGTCTAGCAGAAAGCACGGCACGACCAGGAGGAAGGTTTTATAGGGATGTGATGAACATTTGAACAGTAGAAAGTTGTGAACAGCGAATTGAGTAACATTAGTCCGTTTGCAAGTAGAAAAAAACAACCACATGATCCAATATGGTTTTTATACTATCTGTTGCTTTGGAGGCAGATATCAGCTGTCATACATTAATAATGATGAGGATGTATGTCTTACAATTGCAGACTATTAGCGCCCCCCCCCCCCCCCCCCCCCCCCTCTCTGTGTCTCTCTCTTATAGTTTCAATTTATAAATTAAAGCATTTAAAAATGAAATAGTGTATATGTGTATATTAATTAAGTCTGCCATCTTGTACTATTGTAAATGTATGCTTGTAACTTGCTGGGAAAGGACTTAATATAAGTTTAATAACTTGTGCCAAATCCATTTGCTTGGCAATACAATATGTTTAAACTAAACAGTAGAATGTATCTTCTCTCCTCAACTGGCATTGTAACGTCTGTAGACACACTAGAATGTCTCCAACCCCTCAACCTTTCTTACACATGTACTATTGTTAATAGGTAGTGAAATGAGGATTTTTACTGGTGGTTCAGTATATACATGTATTATAAATCAAGACATATCACATAGATAGATGATAAAGTAGTTGTGTAGCTAGGTTGTAACGTAGGTAAATGTAGGTAGTGGCATGTACCCGATGTCCTCTAAACAGAAGGCACTGAAGACCTCTGATTCTGCAATGACCCCCACATTAGTCGCCTCTTTATATACAAATGCAGTAAGGCAGTTGCGGCCCATTATACCTCTCGGACCTGCAGGGGGTTAAAGTATATCAAGTATTCCGTCTATTCATATTGCAGAGTTATCTGCTCTTGTGAGCAGGTATTGATTGTTACGCAATTGTTTGTGGGAGTAACATCATCAACTTTTGAGAAAACGACACAATTTTCTCACACAAACCAATGACGTAACAATCAATACCTGTGAGGATGACTCTGCAATACGCAAAGACGGAATAATGTCCTTAATGACACCCACCCTGGATCATGGACTATAATTGTAAGTAACTGGGGTTCATACCGTCATACATATTTATGCTAAGAATAGGATAGAATTAACAATACGTCACGGAATTAGGTACAAGTACTCCCAGATCACAACTAACTCAGGTAAACTGAATGCCCGTTAACGTACGTAATATTATTGTGATCTGTGTTAATGTGATGGTACCGACTAGAGAGAATTTTTTAATGAAGACACCATCGCCATTAAGGTTCAGCGATCGATCACGCAGCGTGAAATTGCTTGCTTTCTGTTTACGGGGCGTGATTGCAAAGAAACAAGGATATAATTCTATTAGTCGTGTAGCCAGATGGTCGCCTTCTTGTCACTGTACACAGTCCGACAATGACATCTGTGACGGTATCTGTTCATTCCGTTGCAATAATAAATCAAAAACAGAAAAATAGAGCTTCAGAATTCACTGATGTGATTTAAATATTGATGAGGAAGCAAGGATATTGCACTTCCGTTTAGTCGTTTATAAAACTTCTCCCTGCTTGTAATCAAATAGATCGCCTGATTAAAATTTACAGCTAGAATTCTAACAACAGATTATATTGGCAAGTATTGAAGTATCCCCCTTTACTTGTCGAGTTATCGCGCTTGTTTCCCTTAAATCCTCTGAATAATTCACATCTTTCAGCTTTCCTTCATGCGTCCTGAACCCCTGCCATTGTTGCGATTACACCAATAACAGGAGTCGATCCTGCGATTAATTAAACATGCTAATGTCCATTCACATTAAAATTCTCACGCTGGAGACCAATAGGTTCATGGACATTTCAACGCAAATGTGGCAGGGACATGGAACCATCTGGATAAGCAAACGACCATTTCACTTGCCGACAATAAAGCCGTTAAAATGTAGAAATGATTTGACTTTAATCTCCTTTAGAGAGTAACGATCGCGGAGAACAAAGCCTGATTGATGGCCTCATCGACATCGTGTCTTTGATTCCTTACCGACCTGGTACCATTCGCTAGGTAATGTGTTCGATATGTAACACGGAGTCATTGTACATTTTATGTCTTTGATAAGTAATCAACGTTTTATTTAAATTAATATGTTTAATGATTGGAACCATTTTAATTTATTAAAAATATATATGTATGGTTACAAATCGATAGAGATTAAAGTCTTTACTAAAGTCTACTGTTAATTGTATGCACTAACATACACTGTGTGTATATCAATACCTCAGTACGTGAATACTGGTTTACCTCTATATTACATTTTACTATTGACACTGATTGAAACATGGGGTGCTGTTATGACGTTGTAGAGGAGCCCGACTCGCGCAGCCTGTAAACTACGTTATAACAAGCTAGGAGTTATTATTGTAAATAGAGAATGTTAGAAGTGTGTTTCACGCGGCCACTCAACCCAACTCTCTGACCATTGAACGATTCCGAGGTTTAATAGAGGTACAGACCCGGTAATTACCTCACACTTGGTACCTGTACTACTGCAGGGTATATAGTCTAATGAACCCTTGTGAGACGAGATGATTTAATTGTTGGGAAGGTTTCCTGTGTTGTTACAGTGATATATAACACGGATTTTCTGAGCTATTTTCGGGTCTCGTCAATTGACGGTGCCAATGTTTAATTAGGCCCCGACTCCTGGCCTGTCGACCTTTCCTGTGTTTTGGATCCTCATCTTACTGCTGGAAACACTCCAGTATATCGTTGTTCCCGGGAGGCAGCCATAGTGATGGAGTTCTTCTCAATGTTCTGAGACGGGACTGGACATAACCCCTCTGAGGGAATAAATCTGCTGACAATGATAGTTCTTCTGATGCATACCCCTGGTCACCTCCGGTCATTAAGCGTCTGTCCTTAACACCCTTGTGGCCAGGTGGCGATAATCGACGGCCATATCTTCTGTTCACGTGTCTCCGAACAACTATATATGAGCTGATTATTAATGAAAGACAGTTATAATGAATACCATGTCCCGCTATAACTCTGGTCTTACTGTCGTACTAACATCATTAGTCCCTTATTTTGGTTAGTTTCACACGTAAATGTCACTAAATGTGGTTCCTTGACAATGTCTAGCGCGATGATCCCGCGGACGCGCATGTTTATACATCACCCCATGACATGTGACCACTAGTCCCCATTAGCGGATGCTGAACAACTCTTCCGTCCATTTGATCACTTCCGATGACAATTTCCTAATAACATATAAAATCTTAATCGAATGCAATCTTAGGAGAAGGAGTCTGTTATTAATGCACTGTAATATCTTTTAGGACCGTTTTGGCTAATTCCTTTACATACCACGTGACTCCCCTCAGCTTGATCCTTGGTCTGTATACTTTGAAGGTATGAAGTACATACAATTTGGTATTCTGATTGACAGAAGCATGTTCAAACAAGCACGAATACATGTATGTGGTGATTTAATTACAGTGTAGTCCACTTCAGCTCTGTTCTGGTTGACATAATCCCGCCATCTCCGAGATAATGATTTTAATGAACCTTTGTAACGATCCGTATATGATATAACCCCCTTCATTTCCGGTATATAATCAATTTCCTTCGGACCTAGTAGATAATCCATCCCCTCATATTGGGACAAGACGTTGTAGCGAAGATCGACCGTACAACACTAGCGTAAAACATAACATTGAGGCAAGCATAGCTGTGGAAGTAATTATGCCCATTTATTGTACATTATGTCCGTGTATTTTCCTTATGGACTGTTCAGACTATGCTTTGTCAATGCTTTCTGGTTCACGTTGCGTGGATATTCGTTACTCAGTGCGGAGGAGCACGAACTTCTCTCTCAGTAGTTGTACATTGTACCACGCTGGGAATTTACAATTTTCAAAGTTTTTTGGAAGAAATGATATCATAAATTGTATAAACCGTTGATGTGGTGTCGTGATCGATGGCGATGCTTGTCGATGTTTACCCCACGTAATGGCTACCAGCTGTTCTGGGTACCATATATATCCTAATTCTTGCACTCTTGGGTCAAAATATCAATCGATATCAAGATGTACGCCACATATACCAAATCACGCCCCATGCTTGACCTAGCTCCATTTGTAAGGAAAACATAATTCACAAGAACGTCTGCAAAAATTCACATCAAAAAATCATGATCAATACAGTAAGGTAAATAGATAGGAACAGAAAACCGTGGGTGGACTCGAGGCGTGTTAAATCTCTATACAAGTGTACGTCACATGTTGTAGTTGCAGACAGTACTTGAAATAGTCCGAGAGTCATTGCATTGCTATCTTGCTATTCGCAGACGCAGTCGAGGTTCAGGAAGTACCACTTAGGAAGTATGTCTAACCGAGGTAGTAATTAATGTTTTGAGTCCTCATTAACGAAATACAAAATCTTAATTTGTCATAGCTTGAACTATTTATATTTGACTTTCTCAAATCGTGACACAACTAGAGGTTCGATATGAGCTCGGGGATGTGAATTTATGGACGATGTCCGCTCTTGAACCTGATCTATTGTGACGCAGTCATGCTCGCTAATTGGCAGTAGTTAATACACGAGGGCTGTTAAATGTCAATTACAGTAAAGTAGACCACAAAGTTGTCCACGTCGTGCGGGGGTGATTAACGAAAAGTCCCTTTGATATGTAGAGTAGACAAGCAGGTTGATGCAGGTACTTACCCACAGACCGTATGTGTGTCTGTGGACGTAAGAATCCGCCGCTTTGATACATGTGTTATACTGATTCATTTCAAATGTCTGTTGATCTTAGTTTCCATCGTGCGTATAATCGGACGCTAGCGAGGAACAAGCACTAAACGCCATGTAGTGTCCTAAATTCGGGTAAATGTTGTTTTATTGCATTGAAATGGTGCGATTAAGGGGAAGTATAGTGTATAAGTACATGTAAGTACTACATCGGGATCACAGTGTAACCAATGATATTGAGCGGGCACCATTCACGAAAATGACACTGGCATATGGTTAATACAAAGGTTACCAGATGTTGACGTGAGTATATATGGGCCGGACCTTTCCAGGGTGATCCGTGTCATCCGCATACGAAATATTTATTGTTTTATCTCCATTCCTCCTGTAAGCCAGTTGTGTCCACGGGGTCATCGGAGGTGACCGCATCGTATTGGGTAAGTGCTGGTTCCTATATGATGAACTTTTGATTTGTTCCAGGTATAAAAGAATGAACACAGTCCGGGTATGAGACCACCGGGTCCAGCCGCCATCTTGTATTCTATCATCTGCTTCAGTCTGCTTCACCTTCAACGTTCCATGGCGTCTCTTGTACCTCAGGCACATTTCTGCGACTCGGGGGTAGGTACACCATGTTTTCGAAATACAGTTTGAGTGTATAAGCAGATATCTGTCGAATTTGAATATACATGTAAAATGTTATTGTAGCAGATATAACACTGTGTACGTGGTTGATACTGTATAAAAATGGTCAGGAACTAGACTTGTCCTCATATAAAGTGAGTAGCAGGACAGCTGTTCTGAGTAAATAACTCACTAGAGATGAGCATGACCCTGGGACGACAAACTCCAGGACAGGGATGTTGAAGAGCTCAAAAGATCTATCGGTAAACTTTCGACATCCTCTCCCCAGAAACGTTTCCTGTAAATATCTACCCTTGGGATTCTCGGCAAAGTTTCGTTTCTATTAATCTCTATTGACAGTCACTACAGACAAACATGTCTTCAATGACAACTCCTACGGATGGGTATGTCTTCAATGACAACTCCTACGGATGGGTATGTCTTCAATGACAACTCCTACGGAT
>NW_018407644.1:37748-84568 GCF_002113885.1 Mizuhopecten yessoensis | reverse complement strand
AAGTTGACAAATAATGAATCTACAGAGCTTGAAGGGCAGATAACACTCCAGGAAGCTGGACGTTTTTTAAAAAATATGAAAAATAATAAAAGCCCAGGATCGGATGGTTTTACTACTGAATTTTTTAAATGTTTTTGGAAGCAGTTAGGTTGTTTTGTGGTACGGTCAATTAATTTTGGCTATTCTTCTGGGGAGTTATCTGTCACTCAAAGACAAGGGATTATAACTTGCATTCCAAAAGGGGATAAACCAAGACATTTGTTGAAAAATTGGCGACCAATATCATTATTGAACATTGTGTACAAAATAGCATCGAGGGTTATTTCTTCTAGAATAAAAACAGTTTAAGATAAGATTATAAGTAGTGATCAAACAGGTTTTTTAGCTGGTCGTTATATTGGAGAAAATACTCTTGTTTATGATGTTATGCATTATACAAAAGATCAGAATATCCCAGGAATGTTACTTATGATTGATTTTGAGAAGACATTTGACTCTATCTCTTGGAAATTTGTGGATAATGTTTTTAAATATTTTGGCTTTGGAAATAGTATAAGAAATTGGATTAAAACTTTACATAAAAATGTCAATTCAGCGATTAATCATGGAGGGAATTTGTCATCCTTCTTTCATATTGGAAGGGGATGTCGTCAAGGCGACCCTATAGCGCCATACATATTTATCTTATGTGCGGAAGTTTTATCAATCAGGTTAAAGAATAACAAAAATATTAAGGGTGTAGAAATCAAAGACTGTCCTATCCTAATTTCCATGTATGCAGATGACACCACACTTATATTAGATGGCTCTGAAAGATCTTTGAGAGAAGTACTTAATGAATTAAGCAGTTTTTCTAAAATTTCCGGATTAAAGATTAATGTTAGCAAGACTCAGGTTATTTGGATTGGCAGTATGAGATTTAGTGATGTCAGCTTTTTACCAGAAATGAACCTAGTATGGGGAAAGGACAAATTTACTTTATTGGGAATAGAGTTCAGCTTGAATTTACATCAGATACCGAAGCTTAATTATGACAAAAAACTCATTAAACTGAAAGCTCTAATTAGAACCTGGAGTAGAAGGTCATTGACACCTATTGGCAAAATTCATGTTATAAAATCACTTATGCTGTCTCAGTTCAACCATCTATTTATTGCTCTACCTAACCCAGATGCTAATTTTATATCAACTCTGAATTCTATCCTGTTTGAGTATATGTGGAACAGTAAGACTGACAAAGTAAAGAGGGGTGTTATTATACAAAACTATGTTGATGGGGGATTGAAAATGGTTAATTTAGAGGCTTTTATTACTTCTCTGAAACTGAGTTGGGTCAAGAGACTTTTCCTTAGTGAAGGTAAATGGCAGCATATTATTAAGTCTATTGTAGATATTAACCTACTTGCTTATGTTGGGGATGACTATTTACAAACATGTTATAATAGATGCAATAACCAGTTCTGGAAAGATATTCTGAAGGCATGGGAAAGACTAAGAAAGGCTGAGAAGGAAAACCCATATGGAAAAGGGAAAGAGGTCATGAAAACTCCAATATGGTTTAATAGACAAATATGTGTTGGTAGAAGGTCAGTATTTTACAGAGAATGGTATAACAAAGGTATAGTTATAATCAGTGATTTATTCAAGAAGGATAACTCTTTCTTCAATTTTCCGGATTTTATAGATTTATTCCAAATAAACACAGATTTTCTAACTTTCCATGGTGTTATGGCTGCAGTAAGACAGTTGTTAGCAGGTAATGAGATGCCATTTTTAAAAATTTCTTTTCCATATATTCCAGTTAATCTGGAAAGTTTTATTTTCTCTGCTAAAGGCTCAAAACATTTTTACAACACACTGGTAAATAGAAAAATAATTCCAACNAAAATGAAAATACTTGTTCTGTACCTATATTATGAAAAACTGTTGGAAAAATAAATTGATAAAAAAAAAAGTTTGAAATTGAAAGTTTAAAGACTTTTTTGAAAAGTTGATGCAAAATAGAATAAGAAATAAAAAAACAAAAAAAAAACAAAAAAAAAACACCTCTATTGGTATGTTTCTCGAAAGATTAACTGTAGATGTGAACATCTAAAAGAAGAAATATTAAAAGACTCGAAAAGTCCAAACAGTGTAACCAAAATAAAACCAATGAATCTGAGCATTTCTCGCATAAATATGATATGTTTATTTAGCCCATGTGATATTGTCGTATCACGTCGACATTGTCAGAATTTTGCAAGGAGGGTTGATCGAATTATGAAAGGGGCGATAGGTTTGAAGTACATTATTTAACAGTTGAGCTAGACAAGATCAATGTCGAGCGTGTAGTCAATAGTTTTGCTCGAAAACATGTACAATGTATGTATACTGTAGGTAACCGCCCATCCTGATTCCGACTAGAGCCTAAAACGTCACATCACTTGGGGTCCTCATACCTATAGCAACGCAAACTTGTTACAGGTTTTGTGGGGTTTGACTTCTTACACAATGTTTAACAGTATGTGAACAAATATTTTCTTTCGATTTCATTAATAGTTGGATTTGAAAAATCGACAATGCTCAAGGTATCAGTTGATGAAATATGATATGATCCTTAATTTCATGTGAATGGAGTAAATGAAAACAAATTAAAGCTATTGATTTGTCTATAAATCACGATTTAGTAGGGATAGATAGACAGATACTATTATCTGTTTAGGGATCTAAAGTACCAGACATTGTAGACCGAGAGATAAAGTGATGATATTCAGAACATTATGGAAACCGTCCCATATATGTTTGCTTCAAGACAGGAAATTGATATATACATGTACTTTGGCATTTCGAAGGATAGAAATGCTTACACTACGGCTAACACTTTATGTACAGCAGAATAAAATGACCCGGACCAGTATTCATGAAACCGTTCTCATACTCAAGCATTGGTTTTCTGCTCAAACTAAATTTCTTGTAACTCATTCAAATCATGTCAAACGTTCAAAAAAGTAAAATGTAAACATTGAAAACAGCATTTGTCTTTAAGTCTCCTAATTCTTTCCCCAAATAATTGACAAAATAAGATTTTATTATCAATTTATAATGGAAACAAGAATTAGGCTTGATCACAAAATCCCAGGGCCTATATTCATGTGATAACTTTCATGCTCGAACATGAAACATTATGTGGGTTTGAGCACTGTATCTGAGTTTGAGCATAATAATGAATATGGCTGTAGGAGCCCGCTCTTGACGGGCATTATATTTGTCTCAGGAAAATATAGATTCCGTCTGTAGCCTGGCTTGAACATGGTCGTCTGCATAGTTAATCACTGGTTACACAGTAGAATAACTCATTAGGTGGAATCGTTCATCGCCAAGACAGAACTAATAGGACGCCGGTCGCTCACTCGTCACCCTCACATTAGTTGCTACACTATCCATACTTGCATATATAAACGACTGCATTAAACGTTTACCAGACGTTTGTATAAAACATCCAACAGACGTCCTATACATATGTCACGCAGACAGTTCAACAGACGTCCTTGACGAACGTCCAGCAGACGTATGTATCAAACGTTCAGCAGACGTATGTATCAAACGTCCAGCAGACGTATGTATCAAACGTCCAACATACGTCCTTGACGAACGTCCAGCAGACGTATGTATCAAACGTTCAGCAGACGTCTATATAAAACGTCCAACAGACGTATGTATCAAACGTCCAACAGACGTCTGTATCAAACGTCCAGCAGACGTCTGTATCAAACGTCCAACAGACGTCCTTGACGAACGTCCAGCAGACGTATGTATCAAACGTCCAGCAGACACCTGTATCAAACGTCTAACAGAAGTCCTTGACAAACGTCCAGCAGACGTCTGTAACAAACGTTCAGTAACAAATGGCATGCACAAATCTGTATAAAAATGTTTAAATCAAAACGTTTCCTAGCCGCTGGATCCAAACGTTCCTTAGAAATCCATATCTTTTTAAAATAACCTTCGAATGTTAAATCACGCTCAAGTCTTGTGTTACTATACGCTTCTCGGAAAACCTCATGCTATATTAAACATCAAACGTCCCCCGGACGCCTATATCGAAATGTCGTCTAGACCATGGGGGTCTGTTTCTATACCCGACCAGTGCATCATTTTCTTATCAGAACACTGACTCGTGTTAATTGATAATTAATAATTAGTGTCAATAGAGTAAACATTTACATGTTCTAGAGATAGGATAAACTCATCACGGTCTAGTGTACGTCAGCTGGCTGAGTGTAATTAGCTGCAGTCTCAGAAGATGTGATCGATCCCTTATCTCAACCATATTGGTCAAACTCATCTTATAATGTAAACACAAATGGACTGTTACGTTATGGTACGGATACGTCCACAGGTGTACCGTTACACGTTAGTAAGGTTACGACCACAGGTGTATACCGTCACGCTAATGTACGGATACTTACACAAGTGTACCATCACTATATAGTACGGATACGACCACAGGTGTACCGTCACTATATAGTACGGATACGACCACAGGTGTACCGTCACGCTAATGTACGGATACTTCCACAAGTGTACCATCACGCGATAGTACGGATACGTCCACAAGTGTACCGTCACTGTATTGTACGGATACGTCCACAAGTGTTCCGTCATGCAATTATACGGATACGTCCACAAGTGTACCGTCATTCTATAGTACGGATACGACCACAAGTGTACCGTCACCCTATAGCGCGGATACGTCCACAGGTGTACCGTCACGTAATGTACGAATAAGCCCACAAGTGTACCGTCACACTATTGTTAGGATACGTCCACAGGTGTACCGTCACGCTAATGTACGGATTCGTCCATAAGTGTACCGTCACGCTAATGTACGGATACGTCCACAAGTGTACCGTCATGCAATTATACGGATACGTCCACAGGTGTATCGTCATGCTAATGTACGGATACGTCCACAAGTGTACTGTCACTGTATTGTACGGAAACGTCCACAAGTGTACCGTCACTCTATAGTACGGATACGTCCACAGGTGTACCGTCACGCAATTGTACGGATACGTCCACGAGTGTACCGTCAGTGTATTGTACGGATACGTCCACAAGTGAACCGTCACTCTATAGTACGGATACGTCCACAAGTGAACCGTCACTGTATTGTAAGGATACGTCCACAAGTGTACCGTCACGCAATTGTACGGATACGTCCACAAGTGTACCTTCTCGCTAATGTACGGATATGTACCATCATACTATAGTACGGATACGTCCACAGGTGTACCGTCACGCTAATGTACGGATACTTCCACAAGTGTACCATCACTTTATAGTACTGATACGTCCAAATGTGTACCGTCACTATATTGTACGGATACGTCCACAATGGTACCGTCAGTGAATTGCACGGATACGTCCACCAGTGTACCGTCACTCTATAGTACTGATACGTCCAAAGGTGTACCGTCACTATATTGTACGGATACGTCCACGTGTGCATCGTTACGTTATTGTACGGGTACGTCCACAGGTGTACCATATCGCTTTAGTACGGGTACGTCCACAAGTGAACCGTCACACTATTGTAAGGATACGTCCACAGATGTACCGGCGTGCTAATGAGCGGATACGTCCACAAGTGTACGGTCAGGCTAATGTACGGGTACGTCCACAAGTGAACCGTCACACTATTGTAAGGATACGTCCACAGATGTACCGTCATGCTTATGTACGGATACGTCCACAAATGTATTGTGACGCTAATGTACGGATACGTCCACAAGTGTACCGTCAGTGTATTGCACAGATACGTCCATAAGTGTACCGTCACTCTATCGTACTGATACCTCCAAATGTGTACCGTCACTCTATTGTACGGATACGTCCATATATGTACCGTCACGCTATTGTACGGATACGCCCACAGGTGTACCGTCACTGGTGGAAACGTCAAGGAATGTTCGGAACGGTTGCGATCGAGAAGAGATGGGTGTTATATCAATATACCCTTCGGTTGAAACTTGACAAAAATTAAGCTTCTATAGTTTGTGATAATGACAGAAATAATTACTTAAACCGGATTTCCAAACAGGGATAATGAGGTGCATTGGTGCAGTGCCCTTCTTCCAAAATTCAAACACGGTGTCGCGCTCACCGCGGGCGTGGATTTAACTCATGAACATAGTGTATTTTATTGAAATGGCCAGGATTAAAATGAAGTACATGTTATAATCAATTTTCCATTACATGAAGTTATCAGAAATTAGTTATTTTTGATGGCTAGATACGCATTTTTTTTTAAATCGGAGTCACAAATCACAAATGTCAGACAAATAGCGTGAACGTCTGATAACGTCATTGGAGATTTGAACTGATCGATCGGTAAACACGGTTTACGAGCGAGGAGTTTTAGCCAGATGATAAAAACATCTCTTCTACCGAACGACCAATAACATATTTTGTTTTGTAAAATAAAGAAAGATTAAACACGCACATAAGTCACGATAATAACATCATAAACATTATGTTACACGTACCAATTCTACACGTTTTGTAACTATGTTTAACCATTTGCACTATTTTATTGTGGCTATCATGGATTCGCAGATGAGGCCACAGACAAATCGCAGACAAATATATCTAGATGCTTTTTGTTCTCTCTTATATAATACCATATTAATGTTATTATAACAAACGTTGAGTTCGTGCCAAGTTATTCTAAAAGTTAAATAAAATAGAAATAAAAAGAACGAGTGGTATCCATTACACGGGGTTGTTTGGCTGGTAGCGGTGGTACTGAGACTGCTCCATTGATTGGCGTTAGATATAGTTACCTATCTGGTAAGGCAGTCCCGAGTGTATCCACGTGTAAAACCAATATCATGTCTACAACAAATTATTCTTATACGTTTTCTACAAAATGGAAAAGAAGAAAAAATGAAGAAGATAGTGGTGTAGGAACCTTATTTTCTAGTCCCATCCCATGGCGATATCATCCACCTGCAGCCAAAACACGCTTACAGCATTGAATGTTACACAAAAACAACAGTTATGTAATATTAATAAAACTTTAGGAAAAGTTATTATCATATTTTATATCGTAACGTTTGACATAATGTACTGATCGGCATTAGCCAAGTTTTCGTCAGATTTTTAGCCTTCCTATCGGGACCCGGTTGTAGCATCCCCGTCGATCTGTTGGTATATTTATAGAAATGAAATCTTTTATCTGTTTTCTTACCAGCATAAACAGAGGATTTGTTCGAAGTATCCTATGTGTCTTTTGTATGTAGTCCATTTGGAACCCTTCTGTAGCCCTTTCGAAACCTCTCTGTAACCCCATTGGATCCCCTCTGTAGCCCCTTTAGATTGTATCCCCTGTAGCCCATTTGGAACCCACTGTAGCCCTTTCGGAACCTTTCTGTAGCCCCCTTTGGAACACCTCTGTATACCTTTGGTAGTCAATGGATATGTCAATGATTCTGTTGCACATTAACAATGAGAACTGAGTATCATATGATAACTAAACCGTTTTATAATGATAAATAATTTATTTAATTGCTTTTTAGAAAACAGACAGTCTTTGCCGTTGCTGTATTATTGATTCTGACGTCATGGCCACGTCAAAAAAATATTTTTTACTTCCCAATTAAGATGGACAATGGTTGTTTCATTGTGCTTTAATCGGTCAAGGAAGGCGAGGAGATGTCAAAACCGCTGTGTAAAGTCTATTTTGACTGATACAGAAATCACATTTACGACGGGATATAAAAGTGAGTGTTATTAACATCGGGGGTATCAGAGGACCAGGGCATTGACAAGATAACGTTAATGTAACCACACATCTGTTTTTATATCCTACATCAACCAAACAGTCCGACAGATGCATGAATCCGCGTTATTCCCGACGGACTTGAACAAAGACAAGCAAACGTTGAAGTATGATAGAGCGACATATATCTCCACCTGTGGATGCCCTTCTCCTCCCGTCCCGAAAAGTCTGCTGGAGGAAGCCTGCTATTTTATCACTATACATATGGTTTTCTGTGCCCCGTCCGGTATCTCACCAGTGATAAGTTTTACATTTGTACTTTGTGTACAGAACGTTTGGTTTTATTACGGGGGAATCTGTATCAGCTGTTATTGATATAGTCCGGAACACCCGGTTTAGTTAGCTTGCATCCATGTATAACCAGTATTGTCTCATGTACGGTACTGAAACATGTCGCCTATTACGTCATCCATGCCTGCTCCAACACCCTCTACATCCACATACCCCTTTACCTAGCACATATCGCTACCTTGTGTAATCTTCTACTTGGCACACTCCACTCCCAAGCACACTTTTCTACCAAGCACAGCACCCCAAGACCAAGCGCACCCCGCACCAAAGCGCACAACGCACTATAAATCACACCCCATTAGATATCCACCATATCCAATTACCAAACACAACACCCCACTACCAACCACGTCCAACTACCAAACACAACACCCTCTACCAACCACGTCCAACTACCAAACACAACACCCCACTACCAACCACGTCCAACTACCAAACACAACACCCCACTACCAACCACGTCCAACTACCAAACACAACACCCCACTACCAACCACGTCCAACTACCAAACACAACACCCCACTACCAACCACGTCCAACTACCAAACACAACACCCCACTACCAACCACGTCCAACTACCAAACACAACACCCCACTACCAACCACGTCCAACTACCAAACACAACACCCCACTACCAACCACGTCCAACTACCAAACACAACACCCCACTACCAACCACGTCCAACTACCAAACACAACACCCCACTACCAACCACGTCCAACTACCAAACACAACACCCCACTACCAACCACGTCCAACTACCAAACACAACACCCCACTACCAACCACGTCCAACTACCAAACACAACACCCCACTACCAACCACGTCCAACTACCAAACACAACACCCCACTACCAACCACGTCCAACTACCAAACACAACACCCCACTACCAACCACGTCCAACTACCAAACACAACACCCCACTACCAACCACGTCCAACTACCAAACACAACACCCCACTACCAACCACGTCCAACTAGCAAACACAACACCCCATTACCAACCATACCCAACTACCAAACACAGCAAACACAACACTCCACTTCAAAACACCCCTTCCGTCAAGCACAACACCCAACTTCCAACTACAACCCGAACAGTCCACTAGAATTGACGTACTGAGGTAATTATATTATACTAGTAGCATCCGAATATAGGTGTCCTACATGTATCACTACCATTATATTTCACAGACGTTATATCAAATAAACACAACAAATCTTTAAACGAAAACCGAAGTCAGGGTTCAATATGATTGCCGGCTGCATCAGTTTGGACATATAGTGTGTCCCGTCGTTCCAGTGGGTCTATCTATAGTCCCGCTGTGTCCAAACATTCCGTTCTATGGCAGGTCAACCACTGCATACATCGAGTGAATACAATTAGCCTGCTTAGCGGTGTCCAAATATTGCGGACTGCTAACTGTATTGCGAGGCCATCTGTGTAAACTTGGGAACATGTACAGAATAACATGCAACCTGGTCATGGTAATGAACATATATATATATTTGTCTGTAATTTATGGTTGGGATTTGATGCGATCGATGATCGATTAATGAGCAAAATATGTTTGGAAATTGACAGTAACCTCTGTCGGGACATTCCTGGTTGACGGTGAAATCACATTTTCGGGATTAGCGATGCACGAACATGCTCGCACGAACATGCTCGCGTGCGTGATTATAGATTAGGGCTTATCTGTGATCTATATATCACACATTAGTAGGTATCGGGAGTTGCCAAAGGACCCCTACTGGGAGAATGTTGTTACACGATTACAGAGATAGAGTAACAACTGTTGATGATACATGTAACGAGACTTT
This sequence comes from Mizuhopecten yessoensis, assembly GCF_002113885.1. Lineage (NCBI taxonomy): Eukaryota > Metazoa > Mollusca > Bivalvia > Pectinida > Pectinidae > Mizuhopecten > Mizuhopecten yessoensis. Next base: position 74,624 of record NW_018407644.1, on the reverse strand, counting down.
CTACTAAGGTATCGAAATTTTAAGAGCGCTATAGATATAAAGCAAAACTCAACTATATAGAAAGTCGAAACAGAGATGGGACGGGTTTCTTGGTAAGACTGAGAAATAGTTCCAACAGACGCCTTCTATGTTCATATAATTTGCTAAGTGTTTTCATATTTTTCTGATTATTTTTCTCATAACACACAGATATGTGCCAGCTTGCCTGTAAGGCGGAGGAGTGTGGACCAGGTTTCTGAAGAAGTCCCCCCGACACCCTCGGCCTATATCAAATTACCACTCAACTCCAGTGGGTTTCTGGACAGACTACTGGACACAGCGCCTTGTCCACCCATCCCGCGCGTCCAGCTTCTATGCGAATCGTGGTCAACGAAGAGCGACCAACTGACCTGTGAGGAGAGGTCGCGGATTCTCTCCAGGTGTGTGGACAGTTTACCTGTTGGTGACGTTTGTGGGGTGATTAGGAAATGTGCATTCACTTGTAAAGCCTTTGGATTACTTAGGGATTTACATTGTTCCAAAAGTCCATCCATACGGGATATGTTGACGTCGGTTAGTGTCACCACTTCCGTTATTATGACAACTTATGATGTTAATGCAACAAACGGTTCTGATTGGTCAGCAACTACAAAAAGTCCAGGTGTAGATGTGTTTGTTGGTGAGGATGACGGTAGACTGCCGGGAGAGGTCGTCATCGTACTCATCGCTGTCTGTGTGTTCGGATTTATTTTCCTTCCCCTCGTCGTATATTATCTACTCAATAGGTGAGTGCGTTTGTTACAGAATTAAAGGTGTGCTTTGGAATAATTGCTCGACAGGTGAGTTTGTTTCTTAATCAACTGGTGTAGATTTTACTCGTCATTTTAACGAGTTTGATATATAAATACAACAGGTAAAACACTTCCGGACTGAAACAGAACGGATACATGACGGACCGAACGGCGATTTGTCCAGATGCTGTCACAACCCCACATAGTTTAGTTCAGTACACGGATATTGACACCTGGCTTACTTCAGAACAATGATATTAACACATAGCTTACTTCAGTACACGGACATTGACACCTAGCTTACTTCAGTACACGGATATTGACACCTAGCTTACTTCAGCACACGGATATTGACACATAGCTTACTTCAGCACACGGATATTGACACCTTGTCGCATCTTTACCACTTAAAGTTTATACCATGTCAACACACACCTACACGAACCACCTGCATACATTTACGTCTTCAACAACAACTGTTGTATACATAGAGGTTCCCACACGACGGATGTTGGCTGTCATGTTTATCTAACACTAGTTAATTAATTTTCCTGTTTAAAGACACCAAATTTGCATTATCCCCGTTTCAGATCGGAGAAGTAATTGCCGTTTACTATTACATCACACTGGCCAATGGCGTCGCAAAGCACACTTGACGTCATAATTAGAAGATTGACCAATGGAATAATGTCCAGGGTGTTACCCCCTAGTGGTTTACCAAAAATGTTTACCAACTCCTAGCAGGTTTATCCACTGCGGTGGGAGTGAAGAAACCTATAGAATAGCGTTAGAAGTTGGTTATGCTGATCGTTTAATTATGACGTCAAGTAACAATGGTTTGCGACGTCATCTTCAATTGAGATGTCATAGTTCATGGTAATTGTTTCCCAGATTTGAAACAGGAATAATGTACACCCGAGAGAAAAAAAATCTTCGCGTTGTGGGAGAAAAAGGTCCATGCACTCACCATGTTTATATTTCTCTCGAAAGTTAATTTTCAAATTGTAAAAGACAATCAGTCAACCTAGAACCTTTTATCAAATTGAAAATTAATTAACTCGAGTTAGATAAACATGATAACCAACCATCACTCGTTAGGGAACCTCTGTATCTCCACTGTGTCATTTGGACGTATACCGTTTATATAACGTGTTACCAGAAAAAGCAATCTGCCTTCCAATGTCTTATTGTCTCCGGTTATCATTGTATTCTCCGATCCCTTTGCATCATTCGAACAGATTGCCTTCCATCCCTAGGCAAACGTTTTACCTCGTAGGACTGCTTTTGTCTCTCAATCAAATTGCATTTTCCCCGACATATTGCGTTATGCAAACCTATAAATGTATCCAAATTATCAACGCTAAAAGCAATCTTCTATTGGTATGACCTTTGAACCTATTGCACTATCCGAATCTGCTTTTCTCTTTGAGTGGCTGTATCTCCCTCTCGGTCTCTCTAATGCCTTCTCCGACCTCTTTTCTGTCTCTTACCCTGTTTTTCTCCTGCTGTGCCAATGATATATTTTATGGACACATACTGTCTGAACAGTATACACCAGTAACGCTATGTTTGCGATTACTAAGAAACACGTAGAAGATTTTGTATGAGTTCACCTGGCGCACTGTGCCTCTGATCTTATGTGATGTTGCCGCGTCCGTTGTCTGTCCGTCAACGTTTTTCTTAAGAAAAACCAAGAAGCATAGACTCATGATATCTGGTCGGTACTATGCTGGAATGAGAGTCTATCAAATTTGTTCAAAGGGATTACGTTGATCAGTGTTAAGGATTAAAAGGTCCAATTTTTAAAAAATTGAATCAGCATATCCAGGATGCATAGGTTAATAGTATGTGGACAATAGCATGCTGAGAGGGAGGGCTTGTTTGTTCAAATGCATGACCTTGCTCGATTTCCAAATTTAGATATTTTAAACCTTTATATCACTTCTCAATAATCGAGAAACCGAAATCGAGGGTAATGATATTTTGACAGTAGAGGTCCTTCAATTTTTTTCAAATAAATGAAGTTCGACCAGTTTATTTTTATTTTCACGGGACTAAAATGTATTAAACTCGTAAAACAACTTCTAAATAATCAAGGGTCCTATGGCCATGCTATTTGGTTGGTAGCATACTTGGATAAATGATTACAAAGTTTGTTCCAGTGAATGACCTTGACAGAAACAGGGGTGAATGACCTTGACATGAAAAGGGGTCAAATACTTTAATACATGTACCCTTAAACGATTTCTTCTTTCTGAATTACCATGAGGTCAAAGCAAATGATATGTAGCTTGAGGCTTGTTGGAGTAAAGGGCTATCAATCCTGTTCATTGAATGAAGTTGACCGACGTTTAAGGTCACGTGTTTTTTTAAACTTTCAATAACAAATCTAAATAACCAAAATTACTAAGGGACTTGTAATGATATTTGGCCAGTATGGCATGTACTTTGGTAGGATGGGGGTTTAATAAGTTTGTTCAGATCAATATCTTTGACACACGTTCATGGTCACAGAGACAAAATGTACGTCTAAGATTGTTTAACATCTAGTAACTTAGAGGCCTAGAGTAAATGCTACATGGTATGTGACATGCTTGGTAGAATGGCTATTAAGTAAGGTCAACAGAAAAACCTTGGCTTGCTTTCAAAGTCACACTTCAGTAAAACCTACAGTCATATTGGTATGGTATTTGACATTTATCTGGATACGCATACAATTTGACGACTTCCCAAGATCAATTAGGTGTTCAGTAATGATATCGGGCCTGAAGCTTGCTGTGGGAAGCTAAGGACTCTCGAGTTTGTTCGAGTAAATGACATGGACAATCTTTTCTGGGCACAGGAGTCAATTGTATGAAAAACCTTAAACGACTTTTTTCTAAAAGTCTTTGAGACATATAGTACATGTAGTAACACCTGTCCTGTAGCATGCCGGAATAACACACTCTACAGAAGTATCAAGTTTGTTCTGTTAAATGACCTTGGCCAACATCAAGGTTCACCAAAGTAAAATCAGTTAAAATTTAACATCAATGATAAGCTGTAATGTTATAATATTTAGTTATCACACTTTCCCACTTTGACTGTCGCATAGATAATTAACGTTGTGCTAGCACCATATACTAAGATCACACCGTACAACAAATAACATATAGTGTTTCTAAACAATACCAGCCGGAACAACGCTTTCCATATACATTACAGTTTTCTGTTATAATAGCAATGACATGCATTTATTTCTCAACTCGATTACATCATTTCCTACAGCAATTCGCCAGCAATATGATAAAACAAACCTGTGATTCTATATTTTGTAATCAATTTTTAACATTTTACGAAAGCGATTGGCACGAACTCAATCAAGTAAACTAAAACCACTACCTTATTTCTCAATAGTGAAATTGAACCAATCCAGGACTTGTGTTTCATGAAAAGTGGAGTTCCATTGTACAGCGATGTATGTACGTAATGAGGGTGGTACTGACCCTGACAGGTCGTATACTGACCCAGAAGTACTGACCGCATCAGTTGTTTAGATGAAGCACTACGTGTAAGAGGTTTGTTTACTACAATGAGCGTGTTGGTATGCTGATTGGCAGTGGATCGAGGTAACAATTAGCTGCCTGGCTCAGCCTGTACCTATGTCTGCTCCTGTCGTTAGTACTGAGGCTGGTATATACTGGTCCAGGCCGTCTGCGATCTCTATCGTTAAACCTATCAAGTAACTTATCTAACTCCACCATTTCATCTCATGCTACACGAACGGACCACCAACATATTCATATTGCAGAAAATTTATTCGTTGATTGACCAACATATTTTAATTCGATTGGAATCGCCTAGGAGATATAGACAGCCACATGGCTTACCTTCAATTAAGTCTTTGATGGTTCTATATATAGCTTCACATGGGCGTGATGGATAGTAAGTAGAACTCAGAGATTGAATTTATTCCCGAATCTGACAAGATGGTTTATGGAAGGAAAGAGAGAAAGATGAGCGGGGAGTTGTTATGGGATACCGAATCAAAGCAGCATCGGAATCAGTTAAGTGCTTCTTTATACATTACTTGGTTTGTTTTAATTTAAACATTTAGTCGATCTGGATTGAAGTATGGAATGCACGAACTTTGATGATACGCAGTCGATGTATGTAACTACAACTTTCCACATGCACATACTTTTTATATATGCATAATGCGACAAAAGAGCTGGAATATTTTGATTTCCACACTGATATCATATCCTATTTTGACAATTTGCGGTAGGTTACGTGATAGTCCAATCCGAGGCATATGAACATGCTGTAGGCAGGATTGTTTAGGGATGCAGTTGTGTCTGTATCGTGTTCTATGTTCTGTGTGAATGTATTGATGTTATTAAGGTATTGTTACAGGGTCGTTATCATATCCATATCACGTTTACAAGCGACGTAGACTGAACGTGCAGCAGTGAAATGTTTCACACGTATATGTGTAATACAAGAAGGACAGAAGGGCTGTCCTATGGTAATAAAGAGTACAAGGCTCGATCAAAATGTGTAAGTGTATATAGACTGATGCTTGTTTCATGCTGTAAACGATTAATCGACAGTTCTGTATAAATCCGCTAATACATTCCAGACGGGCATATCGCCCAACGATCCGTATGATAAACACGTGTGTGTGTAAAACCCCGCCTACCTCACGCTGTTTGTGTACGGTTTCCTCACCACCAGGTGGTGCGGTGCTAATCAACACCTTGGGGGACGGGACTCTGTCTAATACGACGGATAATTGACAAATGAACTTCCTGTGATGGATGATCTGCGATAATCGTAATTTAGAAATAACTTCCGGTTCAGAATATTTTCGTCGTAGAGTAACTGCCCCCCCCCCCCCCCTAATTAATACACGATTGAGGACAAACACAAATTGATATGAGGGGGTTAAAGTTTCCATTTTCATTGAACTTAAGTTATTAAATTTCGTTAAAAAGTTAAATATGGTGAGTGTAATTAACGTTTACAACTCTATAAATGCAAACCTGAACATGATACAGTTTGGGAAGATCCAACACACAAGGCAGTAACACGTTTGGTTTGGTGGTTTCAACGCTCATACGCGGTCTGTAGGCCTCTGAATACTGTTTCGGTCGATTACCGGGTACTTTTGTATTGGCCGTTGAAAGGCTCAGTTGTCAGTTTTTAGTGGGGGTGAAGTATGGAATCTTTTTAAAGATTTCTAGATTAGATGTGTATTAAAGCGATGCTGACAGTTTGTACGAAACCTGTCAGTAAATACCTTTATCCGAGGTAATGACAGAAGTGAAAATTAAATTTGCTTTCGAGTTATTTTATGTGTCTCTTATCTTAAAGATTTCATCCATCACATATTGTACTGGGGTACTGGAACATCCCAGAACGGTTTTTATGTAATGTCTGATGTGTATTTCACGCAGTTGCTTTTTTCATGTACATTTGTATTTAATGAAAAAGATATGTATAAAAACAGCATGTTAATCACCGAGGAGACAGGTTTAATAGTATGTTATAATTATACCAGTCGACAGGTATACACGGAGGAGCCTGTGTCTATATATACCAGCCGTAGCGTGCAACTCCCAGGTGTAGTAGGGCCTTACAAAGAATTCCACTGTTTCCCATAGAATGCCTTGATATGTCTAAGGAACGGACAAGCTATTTATGTGTTTTGCGTTTCCCCTCCCTGCTCTAGTTTCCAGTGCCTGTTCTATTTTGTCTGATGTTATACAAGCACTGATTACACCTGATACGCTGGCCATTTTTAATGTTTGTAAAATATTTTGCAAAATAAAAGTATTTTTCTTCTAATGTATCATATTTATTTGAAGGCAGAGAGTGCAAACAACTTCTGTTTGGCCTGACATACATACTTCTCGAGCGCATGCGTGTGCAGACGAAACGCCACAAACATGCATTATGATCCTAACATAACATGCAACAAACACAAAATGTTGATAACGTAACTACAAAGGTGTCTGGTGAAACGATTAGTCAACTTCCATCTGTACAGACGTGCTCACGCGCGAGGCAGTATATACATGTTTACATACAAAACTGTTCAAAACACACTTCACACACCTGGAAAATATGTCACTTAATCCATGCCAAGCATGTTTACATACAAAAATATCTTGAAACCCATACACATCGCACACGTGTTAAATATATAACATAAATAATTCGAAACTTATATTTTTTTTTTATTTTTTATTTATTTTCCTTTAGTTTAGTCCTAGCATTTCTGATTGAGAAATAAGGTACATGTAGTACAAGTTTAGTAAAAAAAATATGGTAAAGGATTTGGTGACAAGCTTGTGTATCAAGGGACAAAGTTATATCAACTATTGAACTATTCTATCCACGCAAAGAGACAAAAGTTTGGAGAATAATTACAAAACAATAGTGATTTACAGTGATAAATATCTTGTTTGTTGTTCATGGTTGTAGTAATTGTTTTCTAATTTCAGGGACAACAGGACGGTGATATCTCGCTGTTGTGGTGTAAGTAATGTTCTCCTGTGTATAGTCTTCTCGTACCCGATATCAATCTAGATACACGTGTAAAAGGTGTAACATATCCTGTACACTACTGTATATCAACCTCTCGGTCCTTTTCACAACCAAAGCGCCCCATCCATGTCAGCATAAATGTAACCAGATTGGCTACTAGTCCCTAAGTTTTTGCGAATAATTGTCTAGCTGCATTCTTCTACATCCAAGATCAACATTTGGAAAGTTTCATTTTATTCTTTATATATGAATGAAATATTAAAGTGACGGGAGTCAGTGTACGATAAAACTTCTCCTACGCGTTACATGTACATGTACCTCATGGTCGAAATAGAAACTAGTATAAATCTATCAATTCATTGATCTCCCTTTTTAAAACCATAGTGCCTCCTTCTTTTTTTAAGCCGGACATAACTGTCCCCGTTTAAAACCCCTACATTTACTGTCGTATCACCCCATAACGATCCTCATACCGAGTCAATTCCTCGCTCTGATACCATTGTAATAGGCCTATTGTTCGTGTGTTTTACTAAGGTTTCAAATATATTTCCTGTTTTCGCCTTGACGCTTAGTTATGTAACATGTAGCTGTTCCAGATTTTACACAAACAGTGACTCTTTGTAGGAACCTTCACTCTAGTACACTGCAGTAGGTCCATATCAGATCTAAGTACTGTCTACACAGCCGAATGTGTTCCCACAATGTTCTATTATGTAAGGATCGTTTCTTGGATTTGACCCGGATCCCACCTCAGCCCGTAAAACGGTTCATCTTCATTATGTCAAGTAACCAGGACTTTATCTCTCATCTCAAAATAAAAGCTGTGTTACCCTTGCCTCCGTGTACAATATCGGATTCTCTCCACCAGTAATCTATAGACATGACAAATTTCTCTCTTGTGAGTTACTATAGCCCTTACAACTGTCGACTGTTCCCGGGCGGTCCGCCAGACAAACAGATAAACTGTTATCATAGAGGCCTATATGTAGCCTCATCTCCTGTAAAACTCTTACGTGATTGTCGTTTGTTTTAATTCTTATTTGCACAAACCTAAAACACAAAGTCGGCTTGTATTCATGTTCAAGCAAATTAGATGATAATAAAGAAATCTTTTCAATTCATTCAGAAATTAAGAGTTTTGGATTTCAATATGGCGTCCCGCGGTGAGCGATGTTACTAAAGTGCAGTCGTCAGCAGGCTGACGCTATCTTCTAAAGTTTCAGATACTGAGGTACATTATGTCGCTTTACGGCCGATAAGTCACCAGGGATCGACACTAACGGTAGACCGGAGGACCGGGTCCACCAAAATCTTGGACGGTCCACTTAATCTCCAAAGCTGGTAGACCGCCGGTCCACCACATATTACTTGATAAGTGTATATATATTTGAGAATGTTGTTCAGAAATATATTAATAAAGACTTTATTTACTTCGCCAGCGAGCCGTAAAATCCCATCTGGTTAAAAAATGTATCGTATTTTCGTGTTGTTAAACCGCTAAAAGTTGTCGTTATCATTCTTGGACGAGTGAAGTGCGTGNCAAAAGTTAGTGTCAACCCCTGGTCACTAAACGACCGGTAGCAGCAAAATTAGGGGAATTAGCCATTTCTACTTGGCAACTGAAAATAGTACGAATATTCTTAAAGATAGTTTTAAAAAACATCGGCTAGCTTTTCCTCTAAAAGAAATCATTGATTCCTTTACAAAAAAAACAAAAAAAAACAATACTGGAGCAGACATCGATTCATTCAGCTATTTTAAGATTCATGTTACTATGGTGTTTGTACAATGTACTTTTAAAAAGCCCCGAATTTAATAAAGTTGCCTTACTTTGTTGAATTTCCTTAAAGCCATGGGTTGTATACAGTAAACCCTGGGTGTTGTGAATATGTAACCTGGTATTACAGGTAAGCCATGGGTTGTATACAGTAAATCCTGGGTGTTGTGAATAGGTAACCTGGTATTACAGGTAAGCCATGGGTTGTATACAGTAAACCCTGGGTGTTGTGAATATGTAACCTGGTATTACAGGTAAGCCATGGGTTGTATACAGTAAACCCTGGGTGTTGTGAATAGGTTACCTGGTATTACAGGTAAACCATGGGTTGTATACAGTAAACCCTGGGTGTTGTGAATATGTAACCTGGTATTATAGGTCATGTGCTTTCTGTCGTATTACACGCAAACTCTACTTATTTTTACATGTACAATTTAGAAACGTTAACCTCCCCTGAATTTCGTTGAATAGATATGACTGTTAATCAGGAAGCTCAGTTTACTTAGAGCTACAGTATACTGATTGGAGGTCATTTTTATACTTCATGTAAGAACACTGGTTGATTTTTAATTTCATCTTATATTTTTTTTACATTAAAGTTCCACAAAGAATATTTTTTCTTCTCAGAAATGATTTTATAGTTATACGTTTTTGTTTAATATTGTTTATTTCGTTTCTACAGGCGATGTGGTCATGCTGTACACGAGGACTGTGGTCTTGGTGTAAAACCAAAGTTTGTCCAACTCACGAACGGTTCACCAACGACGATCACAAGAAAGACGAGGTTGTCGAGGAGATAGTCGCCATTACTCCTATGACTGCTGTAGAACTGTCACCTGTCAGAAACACCCCGGCTAGGTCGCTCACCAGCGACAGTGGAATCGGTATCGGTTTTGATCTAGACTTTCCAGAAGCAGATTCACAAACACCGGACGATTACAGAAATACTCCCTGGATACAACGAAGAAGTTTACTGGTTGATACCGACTTTGATTTAGATTGGTCACATCTTTAACCTGTTAACGACACTTTTTTTGTATTAATATTATCAATAAATTAACTCAATTTGAGTTTATAATTATTTTTCATGTAATATATTACAATTCGAGCATAATACTATAATGGTCTAAATGAGATGACGATACATGAATTGTCAGTGTGGTGCTAATGTATACTAGCATACAGTGTTGTGTATTGACCCATATCAGGAGGCCTGTATGTATATTAATATTTGTTTGTATGATGGTGTGTGTGTGTGCCATAAAGGCATTACATAATATCATGACATGTTTAAAGGGAGATTACTCTGTTGTTATGCATATGTTCTGGGCATATCAAAGTAGTATTGATGTTACGAGTTCCGTTACTTGCTTTGTACAATAACATGAAGATATAGAATCATCAAGCAATATTTTCCATGTTGTAGCTACCAGTATGATGAAAATGTGATCATATAATAGGAATTATGCTGTGGCCTTGGCAAAACCATTTTTTTTTGCTAAGCAATAAACGAGGCGTTAAAACCAGACTTTCTTGGTGGTTGAAAAATAACACGTCACAGATTATCGAACAAGTGTATCTGTAACACGTCACAGATTATCGAACAGGTGAACCTGAACACGTCACAGATTATCGAACAGGTGTATCAGTAACGCGCTACAGATTATCGAACAGGTGTATCAGTAACACGCTACAGATTATCGAACATGTGTACCCTGTATGATAGGGATTAAAATATGATGTATTTTGTAATTTTAATTTATATTTTGTATTGTACAATTGTCTAGCTGAACATCTCGGTTTAATTTATATTTTATATTGTACAATTGTCTAGCAGAACATCTCGTTTTAATTTATATTTTGTATTGTACAATTGTCTAGCTGAACTTCACGTGCATATTGTTATATTTGTGTACCAATTTCAATGTCATTATGATGTCCGCTCACACAAGCTACCTTAGGTGTTTTTGTTTGTGTCCCTGATAGATGTAGCCTAGTTTTAACCGATCCTGTTTTATTTATATATATAATGACGGTTAATGCGTCCTACACAAACTGTCAATGAATGCTGAGGTATTTCTGCCCATCCTCAGTCGTTGATAAACTTCGTTTTCTAACTTAAAGTGTATTCGAAATTTAATTCATATACTCCATTTTCAAAACAAATTAGAACCAACTTCTATGACATTTCTGTATGTAAAGCCACGCTTTCGTATAGGTTTCTTTGTTTCTTGCAGCATTTATTTTCAATTTATACCTTACCTTAGGACCCGGGACACAGTATAAGATTGTTTTACTGATGTTATATATAATTGAAAGAAAGGTATCAGGCTACTTGCTTAAAAGCATACTTATAAAGAATCAGCCTTACACTTATGTACATGTAGTACTGTGGCGCCACAATCCGGGCTTACCTTACCGTCAGAGATGATAAATTTGTACCTGTACATACGGCTAGCTCATGTAGCCGGACAATGTACATCATCTCATTGTCGTTTGCTCTTATCAAATATATCATGTTTTTGTAATTTCAAGTTTGTGTTTGTTTTTCTGTGCATTTCTCAACTTTGGAAAATTAATTCTGTAGAGTTGAGACATAATATACCAGTAATTGTTGTTAACCACGTACGAAAGGCGTGTTGTTACTTTAGCAACCCCGCGTCAAAGGTTTACTTTCTTGTTATCGTTATCACGGGGCTTCTTCTTACTATATCTGCAAGAACTACACATTTTGGTGAGAGTTCGCTGTTATAGGCATTTTTCTTTTTGTATTGTAGAACTACAATATTGTAACGTGATCTTGCAGTTAAAGACAATTTTCTCTCTCTGTCGGGGCACTGACACCAGTATAATAATTACAGGAACCATGCACGGAGACCGTTGGGGACAGTGTCTGTGAGAAACACGTGCAGTTCCCTGCGTGCCATGGCCATCAGATCGGCCGTCATATGTTGTCTCGGCGTCAGCGCACAGTTGTCAAGAATGTCATCGGTTAGCTTCTCTATTGCCATTTCCAGTTCTTTTTCTTTTTCACAATATTGCATACCTTTTCTCCAAATCTCCTTTCCAATTTTCTTTTGACGTGGCATGTCTTTTACGTGATCGGAATATTTCTTCAGCAGATTTACTCCTAGCCAGTTTTCTCCTTGGACACACAGATCGGCTGCCGTTCGTCCTGCAAGGTCAGCTCGGTCTGTTTTGGCACCAAATCGTTGAAGCATATTTATTTGTACAAGTAAGGATTGATTTAACTTTGGCGCGGTGCAAATAACATAACCCTGAACCACGACTGCCTTGGGAAGACGAGAGGCAAGTAGATGCAACGGTGTATGTCCAGATTTGTCTTGCATATTCACATTAGCTCCCAAACTAACAAGCTTTTGAAGGGCCAAATACTCCTCCAAAGAAGGCAATTGACCAGAACCACGAGTTATGGATCGATGTATATCTAATATTATACGAACCCCTTTTTGTTCCAGTTGGTAATTTCGTTCCAGAAGTAGTTCAATACTTGCCTTTTCTAGCTCGTTTATTCCATGGTCAAGTTCTACAGGCTCGAAGACACTATCCTCGGATGCCATTAGATGTATCGGTGTCTTTCCGGATCGGTCCTTTGTGTTGAGCATGGCACCGCGATCAACCAAACATATCATCAGAGGTATATTGTAGTTCCAGGCGGCGAAGTGGAGAGCTGACATTCCCTTTGTGTCCCGCGAGTGGACATTTGCACCCCTGCTCAACAACCAGTTTGTCATATCTGTCAAATTTCGGCGACTGGCCAACAATAATGGTGACATCCCATGGCGGTCTTCTCTGAGATCGATCATCGCACGATGTGACAACAACAATTCACATGTGGACTTCCGGTTTGATGAACATGCCCATGCGAACGCTGTGAGCCCCACGCTGTCGGCCGTGTTAACGAGAGCACCGTTCTGGAGGAGCACTCTCAAAGCTTTGTTATTTCCCCGTTCACTAGCGACCATCAAAGGTGTAGTTCCAACGAAAAAACCCACATAGTTTCTCTCGAAGTTGTCAAGGCTTAGCAATATCTTTGGTCCGTCTTTGATTTGAAGATTGGCGTTTCCTTTTTGTTTTGCGAGAGTTGCTAATTGCTTTATATCTCCAGTGAACGCAGCTCTATGTATTTCAGGTACAGTGAACGCCATGTGTTGCCAACCTGCGAAAAAAGTAACCATTAATATTTTGACACTGACAATCATTATTTAGTTTTGAAATTATATGATAACCTCATATGTAATAACGATATAAAGATCATATGTTATATATCGCCTTTTTAGGTCGAAAATGAATACATAATAATTAACCTTGTATAAAAAGTGTTTATCTTTCAAAGAAGATTTTAAGGATTGTCTTATATTGCTTTTCTGGTTGTACCGTATGCATTTAAAAAGAGAAATAATGATGAACAAAAAAACCCAACAAATGCTTGTACTTTTTACTGGTGTAAATTTAAAGATATTTTATTGACAAACTATTGAGCAAGGAATCAGACAATGTTTACTATAATACCTTAACAATCACACGACAACAATTGAATAAGAAACATAACAACGGACTATTTATAGATTATCATACTGTGCTTTCGGGGTTTGTCATGAGAAGAATCTTCTCATCGCGAACACGTGGATATAATCGAGAAGCCACCTCAGATGGACTCGCGATTTTATCCACGTAGGTGGATTAGGGTTAGGGTAGTATATGTGTGGGTATAGGTAACTGATGCAGCTCATTGAAAATCATGATCTTGGGTCATTCGTCCTTGGTTGTTGGTGCGAGATTTATGAATGTTTACCCTCGCATATGATAGCAACAGTCAGGGCAGGTTACTATTGTTTATAAACTATATTTGTCTGGTAGTACTGATTTCATTCAGGAAGTAAACAATAAACTTGTTGAACACATGTTTTCCGGATGGACAGCCTGGTAGTAAGATTAAACCCTTTCTGTCCATTAGGTTTTGGTAAGTTTAATTAAGCTGATTATGATCCATTCTGCATTTCGCAATTTAATCTGGAAAAATAATACTTCTTGATTTGAAAGAGAGTTAATTAACTAGATGCCATTGTTTTCTGTACATCATCTACCGGATAGTAAATCAAAACCTCCCCATCGTCTCCCCGCTTTCCCAAACTTCTGCTTTTTTCTCATTGGTTTTTCATTGTACTAATGATCATTTGGTCACATCATAATTAATTTGCCTTAAGTAGTGCATATTTCATCAAAGCATTTTTTTCTAAAATATATGCTGCAACAATCTTTTCAAACCGACTTTCGGTAGACTAACTGGATAGAGAGGATTGAAAGTCATTGAAGACATTTGGCAAGGAAGTTCCCGTGTATTCCTGGAAGCTGACCTTCATCTTTGCACGATAAAATAATCACGAGAAATACATGATCAAAGTAAGGGGTCACTGGTAAAACAATTCTAAAACAACACATCTTATTGCAGCATCAGTAACCTATACCCACATATCTATAACCCGAACCCTGATCCATCCACAGCGGTAATAAAGATCTAAAGCACGACATTAAATGACTGAAATATTTTGCTGACGAACATATATGAACGAAGCATATGTAAAAAATATAGTAAAGACGAAAGGTTCCAACAAAACCCTTAATAACGTTACAAATTTACCAGCTTCGCTACAACAGATAATTTATTCTTGAATTAACGTTTTATGTAAAGCACTCCAGAATAATGTCCAGCTACAAGATCACGGCAAACTCCGAGGACCGAGACCACCAGCAACTTCAACAACATTGTAGCGTAAAATAACACCGCCACAAAAATGGACTTGTTTCGATAAATAAAATTCATACCAGTACCGTTCGGCTGAAGACATGAAATTTAATGAAAATAAGGCAGCATTATCCCACTATAATGTAACGCCTTTCCTACTGATTTCTGTCGAATGCTGCATATTGTCTCGATGTCTCCGAATATTTGGTTGAAGCATATAACAGATAGAATAACTTTTTACAAAGTTATTTATGAGGGACCTAGCTAAAATCAAACCTTTTAAGGAATAACTGTTACATGCTCAGAACTACATTTTAGCGAGGCATTTAGGTACCTGGTTCAAGAATGACGTCATTGCCCTGATACAGTTTCAACCGATATAGGTCATTGAACAACATGACGTCATCGGCATGGTCCTTGAGGAGCTTGTAGTCTTCCACCGCCAGTCGTCCAGAGGGCTTCTGCATCTTTGTATCTAGTGAGAAAATCGTACAAAATAATCCAAACGTGGGCACAGTTGTAATACCACATTGATATCCTGTTCTGTATTGCTTAAAATTAAAAATTAAAATTAAGCAATCTGTATACCAAACGATAGAATATCCTATGGAGGTAAGAAATGAGTAATTTCTATTGCAAATATCTTATCCAGCAAGCACCTTAGTAAGTTGGAAACAACCAAGTGTCGTTGAATCATGTTTAAGATATGATAGAAAGTCCCGAACAGTCTTCGGTTGGAAAACCTACCTTAATTCATTTACCTCCCAGTCAAAATTCCATTTTGATATTGCAGTTAATCTAGAGCTAGGTTATATAACGCATATGTAAACGCAGTTGTTCAAGCTCGTTTGTTCAACTTCCTCTGTCAACCTGCACATCAGTTGCCCTCGAATACCTGCAGTGTACCATGTACCACTGGTCGTGATAGGGTAGAGGATTCTTGAAGCAATAATGCATGTAAGCTATCTGTGGTCTTATACATTGTACGTAGCAGATTTTCTATGATAATCATAGACAGTCGTTGTCTCGACATAATTAGGTGACACTGTGCTGTTTAACCTAGGGCAAAAATACGCGTAAGGAATAAATATGTAAATATATGTAGTCGTCACGCAACACTGCGTTGGTGTCTTCTTCGCACTCATGCAGAACAAAACTGTAAGTGTACACTCACCGACACAATGAATAGTATCTTTTATCGCCCTAAATATTTCCTTCGAAAATTGTAACATGATAGTAGGAAAGTTCAAGAATTATATACGATGGGTTAATGCTATGAGTCCACTCACACTAAAAATGTGTGTGTAGTATCTCAGATACTCACATATATAGGTGGTGATGGTAGTAGAGACAATGTCGGAATAGTAGTGGTTTGCCCTCTGGTAGCTTATTAATGCAAATATATTACTGTAAACTCAGGTAAGTAGTGCACACCATTGATCAACTTGACAAGGTTATAAACGCCATAGTTAGACTCGAAAGTTCATTTTAATATATAGCCAGTAGGACAAAACTAAAGGAAAACATCTCCAATATAAAGTTTTTAGACATATGTGTACGTCACTTGATCTTTTTCACTTAGCCTGGTTGTGACTTTCTGGTGTACTTAATCTGTCATTGGATCTCCTAACACCAGACTGATAAATATTCTATAACACTGGCATAACCAGGTCACGTGTTTGTCAACATTAAAATATTTTATTAAATCAATTACAGTGTGGAAATAAAAATGAAATAAAAGATACATGCATTGAGTCGCGAGCAATACAACATTGAAGATATATTTCGTAATATTTTCAATGTGTCGTGTTAAGCTACGCTGTCCTATGTCAAATCTATGTGGGTTTTTTTTAGAAAATCTGTGTTTTGTAATGTGCACCATTGTAATCCAAACGCCAGTAATTAACAGATCACAGTATGGGGGCTGGGATATATTATCTGATACCAGCTCTACATCACCATCCAGTGTACGTAACCAGCAGAGATATCGTTTGACACATCCGTAAACCAAAAGTCACACGTTTATGTTTAAATCTTACGTTATCGTATTGTGATATGATTGTTTATACATGAGCACACGTATATATATATATATATGTGCGTATCATTAACATTCCTTTGATGGAATACGTACCCATAGGCTGCTCACAGTGTCACTCGACCTTTGCCAGGTCGTACTTCTTCGATTAGTGCCTTACAGTCAAGTCCCACAGTGTTTACTTCAAACTCAAGTCCCACAGTGTTTACGTTGAACGCCAGTCCCACAGTGTTTACGTTAAACGCCAGTCCCACATCATTCCTCCTAAATTCTGCCGACCGCGCTGTCTCACTCATTTCACGCCGTGCCTGGCGACAGGGGACCGGCGCTTTTTATTGTGTTATTTACATACGTCAGCAGATTTTTGATTACTTATCCTGTAAACTAAGATCTTTCGTTCACCTCCAAAACTGAGAAATAATTTCCACGGGTGGAGATTTTGTCCGATAATAATACCCCCATCAATATACCACGTTCATCGCCTATCATACATTCTCAGTATTATACATTGCTACATGTAGTTAGATACATGTACAGGTGTAATTTACGGACCAGTTCTCTATGTGAAAATGAACTCTTCGTTACAACTGCAATATATAAGTCTCCATGTCAGTTGCTAACGGATAGAAGAGTGGAAAATGGACGAAACGGAAAGTCGTTCCAGCTGACAAGGATGTAGCTGTACCTGTTGACAGTCTAGTACAATCAACCCTAATTTCACCCATCGATAATTTGCAGAAGGGAGGATATATTGTACCGCGAATGAAAACAAGCTAGCCAGCCTCGGGACCGGTTACCTTTGTCTTTATAAATTTAGTTCTATCTACAGTCTGACAACAGTTGAAAATAACGTCACAACCAAATTCAATGACTTTGGTTTTCTTTCCTCAGGAATACCGTCAAAACCAAACTCAATGACTTTGGTTTCCTTTCCTCAGGTATAACTCATTACCGGTCTTCTTTTCTCCAAGATCCGCCACGCCGAAGCCTGCTCTTATTACCGGAGTTTCTAGATATATTTGTCCTGCTTTACCAGTAAACGTCCTAATCATGATTTTCTGTTAAAACGTCATCAATATTTAATTATAAAAAATCATAATTTGACCAATAGGATACTGCAGAGTCAACAACGGTCAAAGTTTAGTAAGTTGTGTCCGAGAGAGTTGGTGACGTACATATGTTTATTGTATCAACATGCAAACAGCAGAAGTAGCGTTGACGACGGACAACAGGCATAAATTAGTTATAATACAATACTGCTTTTCTGCTACATGTATACATAATTAAACTTGCATACATTTTGAGATTGGTTCTATTTACATGAAAAGATAAATGGTATTCTAGTGCAGAAAAGTACAAAGCGGCTGGACGGCAAGCGTGTGCCAATAGGCATCTGACATATCACACCTATGTTAAGTATTAAACACGTAATTGTTTTGTGTACCCGGGATACTAAGTTAGTAGGGGCAGCGCACGCCACATGTTTGTTGTGAACAGGCTATACTAGGTATCTTTATTATCAGAATACTGCGGTTATCATTCAAGCAAAACATACCGCAGCGCCAATACACAAGGACAGAAGCCACCACACTGTAAACAGACAAAGACAAAATAAAACACGATGATTATGGATCAAACCTGTATCACCTTATATTTACTCAAAAAGAAAAAAGAACCTGCGATGGCCAAAGTTATATACATGTATATTAGATGCATAAGTTGAAAGAAGTCCCTATAAAGCAGGGTTCTCCCCAGGCCATTTAGCTGATACGGCTCCGTATCAGCTTCGTTTTGAAATCCTCCCTGCCGTATCAGCTTAATTGACCCGTATCACCTTAAACTGTGAACCGTATCACCTTGTTATTTGTACTGAAGGTGGTCTTTTTACACAAGAAATTGACACTGATTAAATGACACGGCTGACCCAAGTCCAGCAATGACCCCACTGGTCAGTTGCACGATAGGCGTATTGCCACAGGGGGCCTGTAATTAGTGGGGAGGGGGACCGGACGACAAGCCCACAGGTGTCCGGCAATAAGCGTGCTCACTGGAGCCTAAAGCAATTATCACCGGATCCTTTTAACATGGTCAATAGGTGATTAATTNTCAAATGATTATCTCAAATATCAATTATTGTAACATTATAACCTTTCTTTATTCAGGCTCTTCATGAAAAGGGACGGTTTTTTTCTCATAAAACTGGTTAATTTTTTTTTATGATATTTGAAGATATTTTTTTTTTATATAATTTAGGTATTATTGACCATCTTCTAAAATATATTGTGGTTCTCTGTAATTGAGTTTCAACGAAACCATAATTCAAACTCAAAAACGATAAAGCTATGGCAAAATATGAACTAAGAGAAGATTCAAATGGAGACCCTTGAAAAAGAACGATGATAATAAAACCAGGTATCCGGGAATGGTAGGTGAGTTCACGTGCTAAGGAAGCAGAGGTATTACTATCAAGAAATGGCAAGTTAAAGATAGAAAAACGTAATTGTCATGTTTATCGTACAGCTTGGTTGTAAACAGTTTCGATGTTAATAAAGCAGGAAGAGGCACATCATAGTTTTAGGTCGGAGGTATGATAGGAGTTTCTAACGAACTGTACGGGAATAACAAATTGGAGGTTATGAAGGATCTAGATTTTCAGTTAATGCTTATGTCAAATCCCCCAAAAAATGTTGCTACAGAATTAATAGTAGAATAAACAAATGAGAGTGTTTCGACCTAAAAACCC
This sequence comes from Mizuhopecten yessoensis, assembly GCF_002113885.1. Lineage (NCBI taxonomy): Eukaryota > Metazoa > Mollusca > Bivalvia > Pectinida > Pectinidae > Mizuhopecten > Mizuhopecten yessoensis. The sequence continues at coordinate 54,998 of NW_018407644.1, read as the reverse complement.
TTCCCAAATGACGTGTATATGAGAGGAATTCAAACCGCAAACCAAAACGAATAGCGTTCTTTGATGAATTTGCATTTTGTCATTCCGTCTTTGCGTATTGCAGAGTTATCTTGTCTTGTGAGCAGGTATTGATTGTTACGTCATTGGTTTGTGTGAAAAAATTACGTCGTTTTCTAAAACATGTATGACGTTACTCTGACAAACCAATGACGTAACAATCAATATCTGCTCACAAGAGCAGATAACAGATAATACGAATAGACGGAATATTGATGTGTTAAGTCTTATCAAACACAGAATATATACACCTGTCATAAGCATGTAAACCCATAATATAAATGTGCGGAATAATAACGATATTTAAACATTAATCCTAATCTGTTTGTAAGTATTAACATTATGGCATTTTCTTATCGCCACACAACTTAACGATTAATAGTGACACGGAGTAAGGGAAAGATCTAACAGTGGATACAGGATTAAGCCTATTATGTCGTGTTTTGTAGGTAAGGGTAAGTCTGTTAACTATATAAACATTTACTGTTCTGTCAATGTAAATATCCGAGATACAGCCCAGAGGAAAGTATTAATTTTAAACTCAAATTAAGATCATTTGTAATTAACAGTGACACATTATCGTGTACCCATTTTAATTCATTTGCATAAAAAGCTGACAAAATATATCCGATTTATATTTCACATTTAGCAGTTCTTCTTTAAAAGCAACTCCTGACTACTGCCCTGCAGTTTGATGATAACCGCATAACAAAATATAACAACGTAAAACTGTCTTGACGAATTAACGTAAACCCTACAGATACTGGCATTAACATAAATATAAAACGAGTTTCAGCGTTAAAATAAATATAACGAATACCGACATTAACCTATAAATAATGGTTACTGCAATTAACACAGATATAATCTGAACCGGCATAAGTATAATAGTTACCGCAATTAACATAAATATAATAGGTATTGTTATTAACAAAATACATGTTTGTACGGTTCTTTCATAAACACAAATATAACGGGTACTCGAATTAACATTAAACATACCGGGTATTGGCATTAATATAACTGTATAAGGTACTCGCGTTAGCATAAACATACCGGGTATCGACATTAATATAACTGTATAAGGTACTCGCATTAGCATAAACATACCGGGTATCGGCATTAATATAACTGTATAAGGTACTCGCATTAGCATAAACATACCGGGTATCGACATTAATATAACTGTATAAGGTACTCGCATTAGCATAAACATACAGGTATCGACATTAATATAACTGTATAAGGTATTCGCATTAGCATAAACATACAGGTGTCGACATTAATATAACTGTATAAGGTATTCGCATTAGCAGAAACATACAGGTGTCGATATTATATAACTGTATAAGGTACTCGCATTAGCATAAACATACAGGTGTCGACATTAACATCAACGGAATGGATGCTGGTGGAATATAGATAGAACACAAGAGAATACCGAAGTGTAAAGAAAACCGTAGATGCATCTGAAAATGGATAAACCTAGGGCAGAATATGACCAAATGGAAATATTTACAAGGAGGGTCCTGAAAAAAATAACATAAATAGGAGTCAAATAATATTTTATTCATAATACCACACTGTAATATGTGTGTGGTAGTTTCATACAACCAGAATGTAAATATACAACAGACCCCGAGAATATAAAAATATTTAACAATATCGAAAATATCGAATGTTAAATTGTTACATACATAACACGTTAATTACAGGTAAAATACAAGTTAATTACTGGTAAAATACACGTTAATTACAGGTAAAATACACGTTAATTACAGGTAAAATACACGTTAATTACAGGTAAAGTACACGCTAATTACTGGTAAAATACACGTTAATTACTGGTAAAATACACGTTAACTACAGGTAAAATACACGTCAATTACTAGTAGAATACACGTTAATTACAGGTTAAATACACGTTAATTACTGGTAGAATACACGTTAATTACTTGTAGAAACCACGTTAATTACAGGTAAAATACACGTTAATTACTGGTAGAATACACGTTAATTACTGGTAGAATACACATTGAATTCATGTTTAATACACTCTGTAAACGTGTAGGGAACACATAGAATAGTAGATTTATGAAATTAAACTGTTCATTTCAAGCAGGTACAATATATAAAGTACATTGTAAGTATTCAGGTACGAATATGATTTCCAGCACTTCAATACATTTACATGTACAAGAATGTTAAAATACGTTGTCAATGACTATGTCTTTACAACACATTTGCGCAGATAATTGCGGAAACAAGGTAAGCTCTATTCGTGTTATAAGTAATCTATTCGCAAAGACTGAAATCACACTACCGTAGACCGTCAAAACTGTTATCAGTAACTTATAAGATTGAATTAAATTATGGGCAAGTTTCAATGATTTAATAATGATGGTTTTAAATTACAGAACGCGTGGAATGGTTTTATATAACCTAATCATACAATGTGTCAACCTTACGTCCATGTCACTTTAATAGCATCTGTATGATAGCGTAAGTGTAGCCACAGAACACCGGTTAACCATACGACCTTAAGGGTCAAGTCAAGCGAGTATATATCGAATATATAGGATCAGCATGGCCTTGAGTTTTTCTCATAATCTTATGTTGGTACATAGGACATCCAAGATATGTTCCAGAAGGTCATTAATTACGAAAAGTGCTAAATTTACGCTTAAATTTAGCATCAAATGCAAATGTTCTTGACCTGCCATCACTAAACAAGGTGGGAAGTGACATTGACTTGATCCGGTCGAAACCTGCCCCTAGGTTTGAGTTTTCTCGGCTCACGACGAGAGGTGGAAGCCGCAGTTTGGCTTTATGGGACCCCTTGTCAAAGGAAAATGTGTTCGGAGACGAGTGAGCACTAACGGGACGCATGTAAGCATTAAAGCCCTCCATACCAAACTTTGTCTCATTTTTACGCATTAATGAGGGTCGGTTTAAGATAGCGTCTAAGGAGACTTTTATTTCATCATAATTTACCAGACGACCGTCATGTTTTCCGCTCTCTAGAAGTCGTTCAACTTTCCGAAGCCGCCTGACCCTTGGATGAGCGTCCTGGTGGATTTTATCTATTTCATACTTCATAGTATCCAAAGAAATTCCATCATACATCCCAAACTTTTTGTTTTCGGGATCCTCCTCCAATAACACGGATTCACGTCGTTTCTTTAGACATTTTTGAGCTCCTCTAATGCGTAGCATTGTGTCTTTAATAGGCATGGTGTTTTGCCACGATTTGTATTCGAAGCTTTTAGCATTTTTGTCGACTACCTTTTCATATGTTTTGTATTTTCGTTTAAGTTTTTCGTTAACAATTGATGTTAATTTGCGGGTTCGATGAGATTGTCTTCCTGCCAAAGCCAAACGCTTGTCTCCGAGCTTCGGTAACACCTTCTGAACATCCCCTGACATGACGCCACCGACGTTCTACACAAGTTGGGTAAACTCAAACTATCCACCGTTACAGAACGGTGAGAGGAACCTTGCGTACATGGATGTCCTTGTAAATCTTCGTCTGAAAAAGAAAACGTAAATGCGTGAGGACGGCTATCATGATTGTGCTTGTGACAATGGAAGTGTTCAATGCTATAAACATGTACGTAGCCTTGTTTTCAATAAATTAAACAGTAAAACATGAACTAAATCGCTATGTTTCTATGTTAAACAGGGGCGCTATCTACTTATATGTACTTTAATTAAAATTGTATTATGTACACAATCATCTTACCTACAGCGTCATGTACTGATTGTCCACAAGAAGAACATCAGCATGTTTGTTTAACTGTACACATCGCCAGAATGTCCCCTGAATAAACAATAACAAGGTGAGGCTGAAAGTCTTATCCAGGTTATAAAAAAGCTTGTTTTGGAATGAGAAAAGCTCATCTGACCACGGCGAGTTGTGTATAACAAGTGACTATGCAAGTTAAGTGCGCATACCGGGAGATTAGATCCAGATTAATACTGTACAAAAGTAGGACTGCTTGATATGTATCGATACCTGTTTGGTGGCACCGAACTGTTTACGGGATTATAATCGGTCGTAATTGAGTGTACTTAAAAGATTAATCTATTTCATTCCAAACAAGTTATACATATATGTGTTGATGAACTGTTTTATTGAATCGGTGTGATCGAGCTTGACCAGCATATTTACACTAGAGCAGTACTGACCGCATGACACAGATAATAATATGTACTGATTATCTCAAATATAAGGGCTTAACATTCAAAACGACCAAAATTTAAGTAAAGGTTAAGATATCGATAAACGTATAGGATTACATAAAAATGGTCATACGTTTGTCAGTATGTGAATATGTACGGATGCTTAACAAACAGTCTGTCGTAAAGTTAATCAAATCAAACAGATATATGACATCTCCCCAAAATGAAAAATCCCCCATTCGCAGTATTCTGCATGTTTGTGGTAATGTATATGCGGTCTCCATTTACGTGTTATTTAGTTAATGTGTGGAACATTGTATATTTTATTTTGCATACATCATTTTTAATTTGAATGATTTTATGAAGAGTACTTTTCTGTATATATGTGGGTAATGTGTGATATAGAATTTGTTTCTCTTACAGCGATATTTATATGGGTATGACTATATCTTCGTGTAACTATATAGGTTTGTGTTTGATCATTTTGCATGAACCGTTTTGCCAATTGAAATCTTTATATAATAAGGCAATAAATAACAAATAAAAACATGTACTCAGCTTAATAAATGCCTACGACTTTTTAACAAAACAAGATCATTGTTACAGCTGGCCAAGGTCAAAAAGACGAATTAATATACAGCAACGTCACCACCTGTACAGTTTACGTCAACTCATTGAAGCAGCAGGAAAGTGCACATGTCCCAATTTGTCACACGGTAGAGTTAACATAAGCTGTCAATATACCCATTTCGGGATTAATCTGCAGCAAAACTTACGATTTCAATCAGGAGTATAAAGATTAGGACTATATTCAAGTGTACCGATATCCGGTACATATACCTATCAGATTTGAGACCACTTGACACAGCCTTTTCTCTACCCGAAAAAAAACCCCACTTTATCTTACCAATGAATTACGCGGTACGTCTTCCTATTTTGACCAATCATAAATTCGATCATAAATCGCCTTCTTCATCCATGATAATAGTGAAGAAGTCCCAAATCAAGAGAACACTTTTAGTCAACATAGATGTGGGATATAAAACTACTCTTGTTCCTACTGGCACTCCATATTTTCCTTTTTGACTCTCAAAGTACTCAGTATTCATTACAGTATCACTACGAAGGTTTGAAATTTGAACTAATTTCGGTACACATCCTTAACTCTTGTAGCACGTTCCAGTCGTAAGTGGGAGCGTGTCCCCGTCGTAAGTCGTATGTAACTTGTCCCGTGGTATGTAATAACGTGTCCCTTTGAATTCGTTAGTGTTAGCTTGTGCCCTATCCCTTTACTGAGAGGTAGCGTGTCCCAGTGGTAAATGCAAGCATGCTGTCGAGGTACATTTTGTAAGAGAAAGCGAGACTAGGTGGTAAGTCGAAGCATTACCACTTGGTAAGTGATAACGTGTCCTTGTCATACGTTGTAACGCGTTCCTATAGTAATAACGTGCCTCAGTGCTAAGTTGTAACGTGTCCCTAATGTGATACCTTGTCCCAGTGGTAAGTATAAGCGTGTCCCCATGGATAGTTTTAGCGTGTCCCAAGGGAGGTAAAACAGTAAATAGGTTTACTGTTTAATAGTGTTTCTTTGTTAACAAATTATCTCCTCATTTCGATATGTATAATAATAACATATTTTTCTTGGATATTTTTTTGTTCTTTAAAATAAAAATAAAAAAAAATTGCATCAGGTGCAAGACACATATTGCAGTTCTTCCAAAAGCCAGGAGTCAAATAACTGATTGCTCAAGGAGAGATACAAGAACAGGTAACTCGGGATCTGAATGATTTACGGTCGTCTCAGTAGAGAGTGGTATTTTTTTTTAAAGTTAGGGATCACTGCTGTCAGTAGAACAGTAACTAAAAGGTAACGGATATCAGGACAGTCTCTGACTTGAAGGTAACGGGTCTCTGCAAGACGAGTGTCCACGTTGACTGGACTTTGGTATATGTAGAAGTTTAATTATTACGTCTGCTCAAACGTCTGTATTGCTCGATACATACCGCTTACTTAGTATTTTTAGTGGGGTTTTTCCCGCTACAATGTGGTTGACGCTGCTGGTAGGTAGATTGTCTGTCCTCGAGTCGGGCCGTAGCCTTGTATCTGGAATTTATTCTGTTATCGTTTACATGAAATACTACGTTAGTTTATATTATCTCCTGTAGCCGAAAATTGTAAATTAGTACATGTAACGTTACGAAGGATTTTATATCTGCCTTCCCCTTTTCTGTATTCTACATACGTCGGTTACCTAATCCAATACAAGATGTAATTATTCTGTACAAGAGGTTGTGAATATGAACAGGATAAGTCAAACGGAAGTTGGTTTTGGAACATTTGTAATACTGATGCTTAAAGTGATACATAGAATGTAAAGTATATACGAATTATCGAAATTAAAGGTCCACAATAACACAGACAGTAACTAAGTTAAATAATATAATTTAACAATATAATGACCACTCGGACAACACAGACTATCCCTATAACACCACCAACACCAACGTAATCACAATTCATCTCGCCTGTCAAACTCATATTTCTTATTACACAGCTGCAAACTTCATTCCAAGAAAAAAGTAAAATCTTGATTGTATCCTAGAGCTAATGATACCGATTGCTATATGTGAGCTTCACGCTAGGCAATGCAGTACCAAACGGCAAAAGACAGATATAACAAAACGCAATTGTTCAAGCCGACTCAAATGCACGAACAAATATTATGTGCAATTTAAAGTGGAAAGTTTTCAAAAAAGTCGATCGATGGTAACAATTTATTAGAATAAGCATGAATAGCATATAAATATTCTGATGGCCATCTACGCGTACTGACAGTCATCTTCATGAATGAGCGCCATTGGAAAACAAAACAAAAGACTATACAGGCTATAATTAATGTATCTTGCTTTCACGCGACTGATATCACTAAAAATACTATTATTAATGTATGTGGTAGGCAACTAAATGTGTAAGTAAACGTATTCATCCCCGTGACCTGTTTCACAGACGTTGACAACTATACTTATCGGTGAAGTATAATACAAGTATACAAAATATACATTAATTCAGATAGCTACAGAATGACTTTGAACCATCTAAGAGAAATGTGTAACATGGATCCTTCTTTAAGAACGACTATCACTTTGTGAATACCTCGTAAAGTTCATGTAAATCACGAAACGTTTGAAAAAGGATGGACATCATTAAAACTGGTCGTGATACCAAGATACCGCTTCTGAATAGCTTTATGAACATTTGATAGACAATGTATGAGAGCAATGTATAAACACAGCGACTAAGGTCGAGGTTTATCTCTGATATTGATAGCATTGGGTTGGTGGTACACAGGTTTTAAGTATATATAAGATAAATATAAAGTTAAACACCTCAACAATAAGCTAAGAAGCTGTTTATAAATAATCAAATTCTGTATATAAACACGCCATAATCGTATACGCTATAGACATCTAGTCTATTATCATGCATCAATAAGGAAACATCGTAATGCTTTCGTGGAAGAATAAAATAAATATGGTAATGCAAGTAGAAGGCTTCTTAAGTTAAATGAAGGTATGAAATTACAAAAAATGCATTAAACATGTGTAAATAATTGATTATATCCTTAAACTGAATGTGTCTCTGCGTTCAGTAGCGTTAAAGTCTCACTTTACGAAATACTCCCTCGTTTTGATTCTATATTTAGACTTATTATACACTGACGTCACACAGAGGCGGTGTTTACACACAGGTACGATGTTGCGAATTCTGATACCGCAAACACATTGAAAATTTACTTTGGAAAGTTTGTAATATTTTCTTTTCATCATCATCTTTTCATCATCACAATATTGTTTTAAAGAGAAAAAACTCTTCTACTGTTGTATGCGATATATATCCGGCGTACTTAAGACTTGCATGTTAATTTAAGACTGAATATCTTTATCTCATAAATCAAATAAACCAAGTGTGTATACAAACACTGAGCAAAAAAAACACCCGGTTATTATACACAAATGATAGCTGGTAATGTTGTACTTAACCATGACAATCATAAAATACCAGCTTTGGCATGTAAACAATAAATATGCGCAAATCTATTGTCTCACTAGATTTATTAAGCTATATACGGATAAGTCTATGACAACAGTGCTTTCAGTGGAACTATGGGTCCCCAAAATCTGGGGTATTGAGGGACGTTTTTATTTGACATGTCCTTTGGTCCTTCAAAGTTAAGGGAAGCTGCTATTTGACTACTGCAATTGCTGAATACCAAGGGTCAATTTATAGCCATGGGACACCACCGTTCTGTATCAGGCTAAATAACGAACTCACCAATATTTCCCAACAGACAAATTAAATAGAAACCACTAACTGGGGAGTTACCTTTTAGTACTATCTGTTGGAAAAGTATATATCTATTAATGGGACGCGCAAAACCTTCTTGACTGTACATATGTTATATTAACAAGGCATAGTTACGTACATCAATGCAAATGTTATATCAACAAGGTAAGTTACGTACATCAATGCAAATGTTATATCAACAAGGCATAGTTACGTACATCAATAGTGTTAAAGGTCAGTTTTTGTCAATGCAATATATCACATACGAAGACAGATTGGCGAAATGTGTGTAAATCAGGCTAATACATCTATGTAACAGTGTACCGACACTGACTTCAAGTGTGTATACCAGGCTAATACATCTATGTAACAGTGTACCGACACTGCCTTCAAGTGTGTATAAAAGGCTAATACATATATGTAACAGTGTTCAATTGCTACAACGCTACACAAAACTGTGACAATAATACACATGCCGTCTCCAGAAACCATGAAGTTCAGCCTCTTTGGATTCAGGGTAATTGCTGTTGCTGGAAGCCCTCTAAACAAAGACAAATACATATTAAAACGCATCGTACCCTACTTGGCAGAACATTTGTTGTGGAAGGGGTCGTACATAAGGGCAAATTTACGAATGATACATTTTTGCATACCTACGAAGCGTACATGATATATACATGATTTTCGATCAATAAATCCAATTCAATTTCAATACTTAAGCAGCTATTTTATTCAAACTTTAGTAAGACCGAACGTTTAAAAATATTTGTATAAATTTGACCGTTTAGATAACAATTGAATGGTTTTTTTATTTTCAATATACTGAAATATCATTGGTCGATTTTCTCTCATCATTCTGACGCGAAAGAAATATATCTACACATTTCAGCAACAGACGATGACGTTACTTCGACTGGTGAATGTGCGATTGAAATTATTATGCTTAAACTAATGCTGACGGTAAACAAATACTTTGCTCCTTTTTTGACAATATATCTTCGAAAACTTATTGGAAAATTAAAACTATTGATTGGAGCTTTACAGATAATATTCGGGTATTACACAAAACCAGAACTGGCAGATTCAAAGAGTTAACACTTATTTTTATATTTCAAACCCTTAAGATTATCCGACATCTTCCCATCAGCACGCCCCATTTCATTACAGTTTGATGAACGGGAACAGTCATCGATACTGAAACATTATGTATTAGTCTATGGACCAACACTGCTAAAGGTCAGCAGTTTGGGGACACAATAATATGCTCAGTGTTCCTTGTCCTTTTATTGTCATTACCACGATTCTCATTTCTTGTATTTGACCTAGATTTTCATTTCTTGTATTTGACCTAGATTTAATGGCGGGTGAAGTCGGAGAAGCAGAACAGGCTTAACCGTGCAGAACACCTGGTCTTATAAATCTTGTATAGTTTAAGGGTTACCATAGAATTCTTTACTTTGTATTTTCCCCCTTGTTTCTATAATTCGAAAAGTGTTTTTTTCATACTTTGGTGTCATAACCTCGCGGTCATTGATATATATACATATATACGAATTGGGAACAAATTATAGGAACAATGCAATACTGAGGGCCAGTGATTATTTGGAAAGGTCAACATTAGTATGTGGAAAAAACAATAGGCACGATACGGTGGATATATTTTAACTTCTATCGCAATAAAAATCATAATTGTATATTACATTTCTTTTAACAAAATAAACTCATCGGAGTAATAAAGCCGAACAAACGACACCTCAAAAGCACTTTGACACTCCCGCCAGAAGCAACTACTAGATCTGCAGAAAAGGATGTATTATCTACATCAATGTACAGACTGAATTCTTTTACGTACTAAAGAAACAAAGGGCCATTTTTTTGCGATTGAAATCATCTGATGGACATGTGCAGTGTGTTTGGGTCGGACATTGTTGGGACCAAAGTTGACCACCACCTGACGGTTCTCACAAAGATATGAAGAAGGATCATGTGATGTTTGCATATGAACTTAACATCATAGTTCAATATGTGTCCTACTTTATGAGTCATATGTATCGATGATACTGAAAAAAGATATATTAGATAAATTGAGATATCAAGGAATGTGAACAGAACAAAAGTAATATATACCTGACCCATTCGCACAAACAGAGACACTGCCCCTATCTAAAAAAATTAACAACAATCACCGGGACTGTTTTGTGTCCAAATTTCTATTGGTCATTGCTGGGTCACTACGGACCCACTATTTGGCGATTGTATAGACTGTTAGTGTCCATCACCGACACTGGTCATTTGCCAGATCACACTTTGAGACCGACAACCTTTTTGGCAATACAACATTTTGTACCCGCCAAATATTTGGCTGCTACCGATTTCTTGTTTCAGCTAATTATAGGTTATGATATTTGCCATTTAATTTTAACGTATTGGATTAAATCATTTCTTGACAATAATTACAAACAGGTTATGTCTCAATATTTCTCTTGTCACCACTGAGACTCAATTCAAGCTAAAACACTTCCGTACTCAGTTTATCATCTCTGCATCGTTTATTGCAAGATAAAAATCTGCTAAAAATCAATGTCCGATTCAATGAAAGTAACAAAATTCTAGATCTGCAGTATACCTATCGATGTTTTGGCAAATAAAGCTTACTAAAATAGCATTCTTCTTCGGTCGAAGGAAACGTGTTTGTAATACGATGTTGAAAAAAATAGCATTTGGCTTAAAAATCAGAGGTATGATATTTTTACAAAAAATGTTTGGCAGAAGCTGCTACTTAATTCAAATGATTTAAATTTGTGACCAACTGAAAACTACTTCAGCGATACTTTTCTTACAACGATAAAAATCTTATTTTTTTCCCTATATTCCATGATCGTAACAAACTATATCTTTGTCTGACAAATATAAAACAAAATGAAGAGAGACAGAAAAATCGAAAATACTCTGGATAATCTTGGTAAGGCTACTTTTATAATACCTTCATCCCTTAGGACAGATTAATAGTTATAGACAGTTTGAAAATGAGAAAGTATTTTAAATTAGTAAATTTAAACATGCAATACTACTCTCCACATCACAAATAAGTAAGTATTTTCCAGTTTACTAAGTTTTGTCTAATTTACATATTTTTCTTAACTACATCGCAAATTGTATTTCAATAAAAAGTAACATCAGCCAAATCGGGACGTTGGATTTGATTTGACAACAGAAACTTTTGACTCTTATAATCAAAAACAATATGTTTCGGACATCACATGTCCGGTTGACGGATTACTCCGAGGGGAAGAAAGCATAGTAAATGAGTATGTTTGTATATAATAACGCAATCAATCAATTCCATTGCTTGAGCCCAAATAAAATATATTACACGAAAATCTGGTAATATCCATTAAAAAGAAGTATTCTGGTCCTTGCATACACCTGTCTGTAAGGACAATCAGTGTAAGACAGTCAGTGTCATTTAAACATGTTCCATGGGTATCCTCAAGGTAAGAGTGACATTGAACACAAACCAATACAACGTCAATGTATCCTTGGTTTACATATTAAACAGTTAAGTCTCCTCTCATACATTGTATGCTTTATAAAAGTATGTTCTGGTTCATACCGATTTACCAAGCGTACAAATATATGTTACTGAACTTATTATGTCACTTAGAAGATTCAGTGTCGTTAACCATATCGGAAAACATTAGATATCTTTGAATACATTTTGGCACCTTGAGCGCTTCAATTTTCTCCGTTATACCGGTGCCCTTACCCAGCGTCGAACGAACTTCCTTCCTGGCGTGTTCCATTAGTGATCTAGGCGACGATGTCACCTCACGCACAAGCTCTATCATACTGGCATTTAGCGACGTCATTTTTTCTAATTTTGGCAAGTGTTCTTTTAGAACGTTAACGGCGTTTTCACAGTACGCCGAAACCAGCCAATTCAGCACACGGGCCTTCTTTTTATGAACCGAGTGTTCGATTGCGTTGCATGGCCCACAGTAGCTGCTAAGTGTTGACTGTATGTCGAATTTACAGTTAGCGCCAAGTAACAGCTTCACCGATTCGTTGCTGAAGCCATCTACAGCAAACCAAAGGGGAAGAGTCCCAGCATAGTCCTCCAAATCGGGATCGGCTCCGTACTCCAGTAGGAGAGCGACAAGCTGCGGACAGTTATAGAAGACTGCCTCATTCAGAGCCGTCATTCCATGAAGATCACGAAAATTTGTGTCAGATCCGTTGTCCAGGAGAAATTTTGCCGCTTTAATTTGCTTTCCATTAACAGCGGATATTAAGGGTGTCACACCGTCCCGATTCTGAGCATTAATGTCAAAGCCGGTATTGAGGAGTTCCTGGCAGCACTCTTGACTGCCTCCTGTGGCAGCGAAGTGGAGAATAGAATTTCCACTGCTCGGCCGCTTGTTCAGGTCTGCCCCGCTGTCGATCAGAAATCGTACAATGGCAGCCTGACCTTTGATGGCAGCATTATAGATCGGCGTACAAACCAATGAATCCTGCGCGTCAATATTCGAACCAGCTTTGAGAAGTGAGATACAGCACTTGAGATTTCCCCTTTCTGCCGCTAGGTGCAGCGCTGTCCTTTTATTATATGCTACCATGTTTACATTACACTTCCGTAGTACCAGAAAATCAACAATATGATCATGGCCGTTGAGGGAGGCCATCATGAGCGGCGTAAACCGACGGATGTCCGGAGCGTCGATTTCTGCCCCACCATCAAGGAGAAGTCGGCAGCAGTCCAGATCTCCATGCTGAGCGGCAAAATGTAAAGCTGTGGCTGCACTGTGGCTCATCTTGTTCACCTCACACTTGTAACCGAGAAGTAGTTTCAACACCTCAACATACCCTTTCTCGGCGGCACAGATAAGAGGTGTATTACCAAACGTATCTTCCTCCTCTAGGTCAGAATTGCCGTTGATGAGTAGACGACAGATCTCAAGATGCCCGTTCTCAGTTGCACAGTGGAGGGCGGTTCTCTCGTGATATCCTCTCCGCCTCACAGATGCATTCTTCTCTAGAAGGTACTTAACAATACTTATATGACCGTTCATGGAAGAAAGAATGAGAGGGGTGTCTGACCTGGCATTCCTTGAATTCAGATCAGCACCCGCCTCGACTAGCAGTTTACAAGATTCGTTGTAACCCTCGCTACATGCATAGTGTAGAGGGGAGTTGGTCAGTGGCCCCCCTGGAATTGACACGTCACAATCCCATCGGATAAGGAGATCAACCATACGACTGTGCCCCCCTCTGGTTGCCAGGGTAAGGGGAGTGAACTCCTCCTCATTGTGAAGATCTGGCGAGATGGCAGTTTCTAAGATGGATGCAGCACATTCCACTTTACCACTACCACAACTGAAGAAGAGACAGTTCTTGAGCTCCTGTTGAGAACATGTGTTCTGCTTGAGGATCTGCCGCACTGTCGCCACATCACCATTGTCAATGGCGTCTTGGAGGCTAAAAATAGAAAAAGAACAATCATTTTATTCGAGTGTCAACCATATTACTTAGTTAATTATGATAACGTCGAAATTAAGGAACAAGCTAAACTGATTTTCTTATTTGATGGGTAGCGGTATACAAAATATATAAAAACATTTAATTCTTCATTTAAATGTATTTTCTCAGCTAGAACAATAATGCTACTGTTGTTTCAAAGCTATTCCAACTTAGCAACATCTATTAATACATAATCACAGACAAGACGAAGTTGGTGACACAATATATAATACATGAAAAGAGGTCGAAGATTGACTGGGAAGGAAACTTCTTCTATTCTTTCAAAGACAATGTTAGATCTCCATAAAAGTAAATGAAAGAAGTAAATGTTATATTACTATTACCGTAACATTAATTGCCACTGAATAATTCAAAATGTATTTAGAAAGTTATTGTTTTCGCACAGGTTTCTACGCAAATGACTAATAAGAAACGTTATTTACACTAGGTTCATCTGTATTTCCTCAATTATGTTCAACAGTTTGTAATTGAGAATAAGAAAGACTTTGTTTAAGAGATAACAATTGTACACCATTATCGAAGACAATGCTTTTTTCATTTTCTTATCTTAAGGCGAGTGTTTGCAAATTCATCAATAATTGTATAGAAAAACTGTTTTATTAAACATTTTAAGAATAGTTTACACATGACACATAATTAAGAATACATACTCGAGTTATCTGAATAAAATCCAAGTTATGACTCATTGCAATAACAATCTGCATGGTTATGTCTTAATTTCGATCAATTTCTGTAGTACTTCTTGAAAAATATTGAAAACAAACTTGACATATCAAAATCCAAGATGGTTGAATTGCCTTGCGCGAAACAAAACATGCACAACACTGGACCACTTTTACATAGAAATCAGCCCTAGATATGTCAACATGTATGTGCATAACGAATTTCGTTGAAATCGACCCTTTGGTAGGGCCGTTATATTATTACACAGAAACCAATAAGTCAGTTATAATGTACAAGTTAAATTAAGTGTGCAGAAATATGCGGAGATCACACATTCAAGATGGAACTCAACCTGAGACATGTATGTGCAAAACGAATTTTGTTGAAATGGATCAAATATTAGGAAAGTTATTGCATATGAAAATCAATTAGCTAATCAAAAGTTTGTAACCTGTTAAGCAAGATCGAACTCAGCCTGAAGCATGTTAATTTGTACGAGTATACTGAATTTCGTTGAAAATGGACCATCTTAAACATAAAAATTCATGTTTTAAAACGTGACCGAGCTATTTCACCGACCAAAGAAAAAGTGTCCCCACAGTTATCTAAGTGTCTCATATAAAAGTTCTAGCTCTGTGCGGGTTTTTTTCTGATGTTCGGGTCAGACAAGAAAATGATACGTTCAGCTACAAAAGTCTTTGTGGAATAATGCCAGAAATCAATAGACATTCTCCTCTCCTTGGACAACTAACAATCATATGTCCTGAGGTTAGCATCTAGATTTGAAATGCAAACAGAGATATATCTTTTGGTCACAGTGCATTACAAACTGTACCTCCATCAGGTCGTGGTGAAGCCTTCATTCAGAATTACTTAAACCAAGGGAGGATGTTTTTCTTATCAAAGAAGGTTCCAAATTCACTTCAACAATTAAAACTTAAATCTTGTGTTTTAAAACCTTATCCCATTTTCCATATTGTGTACATGCCACTCTGCCCTGGGGGCAACACTGGTCTTTTCTACAAATATAAATCCTTTTGGTTCAGGGATATTTCAAGAATAGAAACATACATATAGAAGATCTTCATTTATTCATTATATATGGAGTATCAGGGCAAGAAAAAAAAAGCTTTTCAAAAGCACTAGTCCTTAAGGCAACCTCACAGGCTTGTGAGCCACTCCTTACATTCTAAACATACATGTACAATACTACTTTCATGCTTTAAAACTGAAAATCCCCTTTTTACAGAGATGATCCATACAATAATTGCCCAAAATCTCTTCAAACATTCTTGTACTAGCATTTTGAGTGAGTCATTTAAAGGAAAATTTGTTGTTGAAATATATGCATGCAATGTCATGGGCAAAGTTAAGTCAGACACTGTGGTAAAAACAAATTTTGACAGGTTTTGTAAAGGCACGGTAGTTTAGTGGTAAGACGCCTGGCTAGTGACAGAAGGGTCCAAGGTTCACGTCCCTTCATGGAAATGTGTTGTACCTTTGAACAAGATACTTTACTCTGCTTGTTCAAGTTTACTCAGCTGTAAATGTGTACGTGGTTGGGCTGTGCTTGAATTATTGAATGCTAACTGTGAGCACCTAAATGACAGCACCAGCTGTATGTTCCTCAGGGTGTTGAGAAATATATTGGCTGGTTACAAAGGTCCAATAACCACGAATAATAATTGTGAACTGTTATGATAAAGCGGTATATGAGAACCTTAAATCCTCATTTTCATCACCATTCTTTTTTAAAAATTGTACTTAACATACATAATGTTGTGGCATTTATCAGAGGGAGAGCTAAAGGAATCAATATTGGAAAACAGGAAAATCAGTAAAAATTATGAATTATGCTAGAAAATGTTGTGTGTG
The DNA here is from genome assembly GCF_002113885.1 of Mizuhopecten yessoensis. Lineage (NCBI taxonomy): Eukaryota > Metazoa > Mollusca > Bivalvia > Pectinida > Pectinidae > Mizuhopecten > Mizuhopecten yessoensis. The sequence continues at coordinate 38,338 of NW_018407644.1, read as the reverse complement.
TGTACAAGCATGCATATTGCTTACTGACTGTTATTTGTAACATTGCTTAGCTCCAAAATTGTACAGGTTACAACACAACACCTTGTCATTCTATTTTATAGAGCTACATGTATCTTCAGCAATTCACTCAGTATGCCCAGGAAATTGAATTTGACCTTTGACCTCAATGTGGCCTTGACCCTGGTGGTTTAGACTTAAAAATAGTATGTTACTGACTGCATTTCTATTCTACACGTATCCCTTAAATTCCATTTGTATATCTTCAGCAAGTCAGATGTTATGACCCGGACGTTTAATTTGACATTTGAACTTCAGCTAGTTATGAAGTTATCTTTAGAAAAATGAATTTGACCTTTGACCTCAATCTGATCAAGCCTAATAATAATTGTACGCCACACACTGCCTCGCCATCCTGCATTTATATAAAATAAACTGTACCTTTACATTTATCGAGTCATCTTAGGCAAGTCGGCAGTTATGATGTGAACAATGTATACGTATTTGACCTTTGACTTCAATGTTATTTTGACCTTGGGCATACAGACAAAAAAGCAGTACGCGACCCCCCTTCCCCCCCCCCCCCCCCCCCC
>NW_018407644.1:33219-37499 GCF_002113885.1 Mizuhopecten yessoensis | reverse complement strand
TAACAATATTTAATATTCATTTGTTGACCAGAGGGTTAACCAATAACTTCTACTTCCACTATTTTTATATATTTAATTGTGAAGAAACTTGTTTTCTTGCGTTTATGTATTTTCTTTAACACTCAATTCCATCCAGACGTCAAGAATATGCATTCCAGATTCAGTGTTTATATGATATAAACCTAAAGTTTCATTAAGAGATCTTCAGCAATTCAGAAGTTATTGTCTAGACAAGAAACAAGAAACTTGACCTTTGACCTCAATGTGACATAACCTTTGGTATATTGACCCAATAGAATAGATGTATGTAACTCACTGTTTTGCAATCTTTACATCGAATATCCCTGTAATTTCAATGTGCCATCTTCAGTAATTCAAAGGTTATAGTCCAAACAGCAAATTTGACCTTTGATTTTAATGTGACCTTGACCTTTAGTGTGGAGACCAAATAGTGGTACATAACACATCACTACATATCCTTCATTCATGGGTCACTAAAATTTCATTGAGCTATCTTCAAACCATATACTCCACACAAATATAGATACATAAATAAATACAATGATTTAATCTCTGCCATGACAATCATAGTTTGATATACATTCCTGAGAATCTTACATAACAGTTTACACTCTCTCTAGTCATGGTATATATGTGTTTAGAAAAGAAATATTTAACAACAAAATTTTGAGTCAAGCAAAAGTTATTAAATGGACAACATTTTAATGACTTGACCTTTGAAAGGTGATATGACCCTGAACTTTTGTGTCCAACTGCAACATATTTATAAACTTTTAAATATATATAATCAGAAGTTACAGTCTGAACAAACACATATTTTTAACATATCCTTACACCTAAACATGACTTTAAAGGTACGGGCCTGCTGGTATAATGTAACAGATTCATATGTATACACACACACACCTATACAGTTTTATAATACAAAATCCTGACCCATCCTTTATTACTTTAGTTTGTCTGGAATATATAATTAGAATAGTCCAGTTTTATTAGAATCCTGATGCATGCATATGTTATACAGCACATCACTGATTGTCTATCTGTGCATGTACATTTGTATGAAGATATATCTCGTGTGTATTGTGCTATACTGTATATTGTTTACTTGTTAGTATATGGAGGTTTACTTACATGTTGTCAGTTTGAGCCATATCAGACAACCAGATCAGACAGCTGTGTGCAGGTTGCCTGGCATTCCATCAAAACATTAACATAGTGTTAGCGTATCACATGCTACTGTAGACAGAAAACTTAGTCACGCAATTCATATCGATCAATGTGCTTTTTCAAATATTATAGTTTGATTGAAATAAGTAACACAGGGGAGGTAACTACAATATCCATCAATAAGGGTCACAAGGGAAAGGATAGAAGTTTTAAGTTTAGGTTAAGTAAACTAGTTTTTAATATTAAGCAACAATCCCTATAGCTGCATACTAGTAAAAGGACAGAATGCTACAAGCTCAGGCTTTCTCAAATTTATCGGGCGTTTCCCCTCAGTTAGAACTTAAGGTAATAGGATTGTGTCGCCATTTCTCAGTAGAATTTATTCAAATTTTGTAGTTATATTGCTTTGAAGTAAAGAAAATTTCTGCCACAAAAAAAATATAGGTTGTCAGAATTTTTTGGATTTTAAATGGAAATTTATGTAAAAAGGATTGAAATTTGAAAAAAAATTGAAACACATTTTTTTTGCAAAATAATGTCAATAAAAAAAATGATGATAACATAGATTAGTATTGCATGAATGGATATTAATTTCATAAATGCTGAAATTGTGTAAAATTAATCATCTATAAACGATTAAAAATTGACATTTTATACTAAAACCATATACACATAGTAATTGCAAGCAAGAGTTATCGTTCTTGAAAAACTTCACAGTAGTGAAATAGGTAGCCGGTTTCCTGAAGTACAGAAAAATGGACACATGTGACTCATTGATTTAAAAACAACTGAATTAGTGCCTGGATTGCTTTGCAATACTTTAATAATGAAACAACACACTGTTCTGTCAATAATAAGCATACAATATGCATCAGTTTAAAATTAAACATTAGAATATGCGGAAATTGTGATACTGTCTCCCTACATTGGATTTTCAACTAGGGATGCACATGTACTTCCTATTTCCGTTTAGCAATACACTCCTATGACCTTAAACGCCCTTTAAGTGTGCAGCATTATACACATAAATGTATAATAATTTAGGTTTTTGTTTCTTTAGAGATCAGGTATATGCTGTAAATTCTAACTTAAATATGGGTTACAATCTGTAATTATCAATCTGTAACCCTATGATGCCAATGTATAGGACCTTTGTTTCGGAATTTTTTTAATTACTGATAATAATCGGAAATTAAATGCAGGTCAGGTCACAGTGGCCTACTTCTAGCATGCAACACTCTGACATCCCAACATTCAGATGACACTGACAGTACCATCCAAAAATGCAATAACTTTAAAAAATTTGGTAATCTTACAAAATAATGTATCTCTAGGCCAAGCATTAACAAGAGCACCGAGAGCGGAAGCATGATACGCCTGTCAGATCGTTGGTAGTGACGTATGGTATATATAAATGTGTTTACTGCCACCGTTTTGTTGGTGACTTTGACGTTGCCATTCATTTACTGTGTATATGGTGCAAGCAATTTTCAGTATTTTATGTTTCTGAATTACACTTTCATGGTCTATGTTGCTTTTACTAAAACTTGAACCTTTGCTTTGTCGTAGGAGTCTTCAACAAGTAATAAAAAAGTTCTTGCATTTTCGACGGAATGCCCTTATCTAGCAATGAAAAAGGGACATAACTCTTACCAAATAGCATTGAAATGTCACGATTTTAAGAACTCATTCAAAGCATTCAGTTAATGAAACAACAAATTAGTTTAATAAAAACCAGAAAATAATTGTTTGAGTTATCGTATATACAAGCAAAAGTTAAAGGCAAAAATGAAGTACAGTATTGCTTTGTCAAATGTGAACCGCAAAAAATGTGGAAAGTTGAAACTCGACAAAAAAACAAACTTTTGAATATATGTTGAACTTTTTTGCTTACAGCATTACCATACTTAATTTGAAAAGAATTGATAAAAAAAAAGTTCTTGCATTTACCACACAATGCTCTTTTATGACAATAAAAAGAACATAGCCCGGCAATGAAAAAGGAACAAAACTCTGCCGAATAGCATCTAAATATGACGATTGAAGTACTCATCCAATGCATGCAGGTAATGAAACACCCAACTAAGTTTGACAAAAATTGAAGAACAATTGTTCAAGTTATCGCATAAACAAGCAAAAGTTAACGGCAAAAACGATGAACAATGTTGCTATGTCACATGCGATATGTCATCCTCGATATCCAGGGGTTATGATCACTTTCGCTCTTTGCACCCCTGGAATATGTCATAGCAAAATTGAAGGCTCAGTGTGCAGCACCTTTGACAAGAAGACTAGTTCGATCCAAAAGAATCTTGCAGTCATGTAACAGTAACAAGAGGCCCAAGGGCCTTAGCCGTCACCTGAGTTATATTATAGGTACTGGCCATGGTAGCTTTATTTTATTGTTTAGATGTGATGTGGAATCAGCATGTAAACTAAGTGAAATACAATACTAATGTCATGTCATCAAAGGATAAGAATTTTAAAATATTGGTAAATGTGCCCTTTGAGGCCCAAACCTAGCCCCTGGGTATGGGGCAGGAATCCCAATTTTATAATGTAATACCCTCATTCACCAAAGATGATTCTGACTAAGTTTGAGCAATTTTCTGCAGAAAACAGATAAAATATACCCAAAAGTATTCTTTCCCTATATAAACTAAAGTAAACTTTACCCCCTCCTCAAGGAAGAACGGATAGCTCGGGGGTCCTGAAATTTACAATTTAAATAAAGCCCCTGATGATCTTTCCATTTTAGCAGAGAAAAGACAATAACACCTCTGAGTCTGGAGAAGAAGATTTTTGAAATATTGGCTAATTTTCCCTTTTGGGCCCTGCCCTGGCCCCTAGGGTTGGGGTAGGAATCCCAATTTTACAATTTAAAACCATCTTCCTCCTCCAAGGATAATTCTCACTAAGTAAAAATAATTTCCAACAGAAAATGTCAAAATATACCCAAAAGTGTTGTTTCCCTATATAAACTATAGTAAACTTTACCCCCTCCTCAAGGAAGAACGGATAGCTCGGGGGTCCTGAAATTTACAATTTAAATAAAGCCCCTGATGATCTTTCCATCCATGCAGAGAAAA
>NW_018407644.1:19228-32278 GCF_002113885.1 Mizuhopecten yessoensis | reverse complement strand
TCAAAAAATAAAAAAAAAAAAAAAAGTAAATTTTCCCTTTTGGGGCCCCGCCCTAGCCCCTGGAGATGGGGCAGGAATCCCAATTTTACAATGTAATACCCTCAAACACCAAAGATAATTCTGATCAAGTTTGAATAATTTCCTACAGAAAATTGTCAAAATATACACAAAAGTGTTAATTCCCTATATAAACTATAGTAAACTTTACCCCCTCCCCAAAGGGAAAGAGATGGCTTGGGGTTCCTAAAATTGACAATTTAAATAAAGCCCCTGATGATCTTTCCATCCGTGCACAGAAAATGACTGAAGTACCTCTGAGTCTGGAGAAGAAGATTTTTGAAATATTGGTTAATTTTCCCTTTGGGGCCCCGCCCTGGCCCCACAGGTTGGGGTAGGAATCCCAACTTCACAATTGTGTAGCCTCATCTACCAAGGATGCTTCTGGCCAAGTTTGAAAAAAATCCATTTGCTGGTTCTTGAGAAGAAGTTGAAAATGTAAAAAGTTTACGCAAGACGGATGACGCACGATGGATGACAACGGACGGAAAGCGATCAGAATATAGGTCACTTGAGCAATGTCAAGTTTAGTGTCAACAGAAGTCAAGAGAGAGTAACTGCTTAAGGACATGATCACGTCCTTGATAATTGTAGACAGGAACTGTAGCCATCATGGATCAAACTAGGTTACTATGGTAGGGTGATGGGTACATACTGAGGGAGGTCTGGGTCACTCCTAGGAATGATTGGAATAAGTACCATATATGTGTAGGGAGGGCAGTGTCCTAGGGTTTGTTGATGAGTGACTGGATGGAGATCATTGCTCTAGGGTTGGATGATGAGAAACTGTGGATGGAAGTCATTGCTCTAGGGTTGGTTGATGAGTAACTGTGAATAGAGGTCAATGCCCTACAGTTGGTTGATGAGTAACTGGATGGAGATCATTGCTCAAGGGTTGTTTGATGAGAAACTGTGGATGGAGGTCATTACACAAGGGTTGTTTGATGAGTAACTGTGGATGGCGGTCAGTGTCCTAAGGTTGGATGATTGGTAACTATGGATGGAGGCCAGTGTCTTTCCTGTAAGGTTGGTTGATGGGTCACTGTGAATAGAGGTCACTGCCCTACAGTTGGTTGATGAGTAACTGTGGATGGCGGTCAGTGTCCTAAGGTTGGATGATGGGTAACTATGGATGGAGGCCAGTGTCTTTCCTGTAAGGTTGGTTGATGGGTCACTGTGAATAGAGGTCACTGCCCTACAGTTGGTTGATGAGTAACTGGATGGAGATCATGGCTCAAGGGTTGTTTGATGAGAAACTGTCGATGGAGGTCATTACACAAGGGTTGTTTGATGAGTAACTGTGGATGGCGGTCAGTGTCCTAGGGTTGGATGATGGGTAACCATTGATGGAGGCCAGTGTCATTCATGTAATGTTGGTTGATGGGTAACTGTGAATAGAGGTCAATGCCCTACAGTTGGTTGATGAGTAACTGCAGATGGAGCTCATTGCCCTAGGGTTAGTTGATGAGTAACTGCAGATGGAGGTCATTACCTAAGGGTTGGTTGATGGGTAACTGCAGATGGAGGTCATAGCCCTAGGGTTGGTTGATGAGTAACTGTGAATAGAGGTCAATGCCCTACAGTTGGTTGATGAGTAACTGGATGGAGATCATTGCTCAAGGGTTGTTTGATGAGAAACTGTAGATGGAGGTCATTACACAAGGGTTGGTTGATGGGTAACTGCAGATGGAGGTCATAGCCCTAGGGTTGGTTGATGAGTAACTGTGAATAGAGGTCAATGCCCTACAGTTGGTTGATGAGTAACTGGATGGAGATCATTGCTCAAGGGTTGTTTGATGAGTAACTGTGGATGGAGGTCATTGCCCTACAGTTGGTTGATGGATAACTGTGGATGGAGGTCATTGCCATACGGACAGTTGATGGGTCACTGTGGATTGAGATCATTGCCGTAGGGTTGGTTGATGGGTAACTGGGGATGGAGGTCATTGTCCTAGGGTTGGTTGATGAGTAACTGTGGATGGCGGTCAGTGTCCTAGGGTTGGATGATGGGTAACCATTGATGGAGGCCAGTGTCATTCATGTAATGTTGGTTGATGAGAAACTGTGGATGGAGGTCATTGCTCTAGGGTTGGTTGATGAGTAACTGTGAATAGAGGTCAATGCCCTACAGTTGGTTGATGAGTAACTGGATGGAGATCATTGCTCAAGGGTTGTTTGATGAGTAACTGTGTATGGTGGTCAGTGTCCTAAGGTTGGATGATGGGTAACTATGGATGGAGGCCAGTGTCTTAAATGTAAGGTTGGTTGATGAGTAACTGCAGATGGAGGTCATAGCCCTAGGGTTGGTTGATGAGTAACTGCAGATGGCGGTCAGTGTCCTAGGGTTGGTTGATGGGTAACTGTGGATAGATCATTACCCTAGGGTTGGTTGACGGGTAACTGCAGATGGAGGTCATTGCCTTAGGGTTGGTCGATAGGTAACAGCAGATGGAGGTCATTGCCATAGGGTTGGTTGATGGGTAGTACGAATTATTCTGACGTTTTATCGACTTTTTTCCTATCGGTCTTTCGTCGATTAACGTCAGAACTCCGGCCCTCTATAATATGCGGGAAATATGCGGGAAATATGCGACCCGCGCCCGGAGCTCACTTCCAACTGATATTTTAGAAACAAATCGTCACTTTCACACACATGTCGCACATGGATCGAAAGACCCATTCTTTATGCACAAGATGAACATACATAACATGCCCCAAACAACCAATACAATCACTAAAAACATATTTTTTCAAACTTACTCTTTTTTACTCTATTTTTTTTATAGCCCCGCCTTCTAATGCCACGTGACTAAAATCTCGCCGGCCTACGTCATAACGTTGGGAAATATCTTTGGTAACGCGAGATCTCTTCAAGTCATGTGACATTGCTCATGGCCTAATTTCCATTAAAAACATGGGTTGGTATAGAAAACATTTGAAAATACTTTTCGTAATGATCTTTGAAACATGTTATTGATACCACCTAGTGCATAAAGAATAGATCTTTCGATCCATATGCGACATGTGTGTGAAAGTGACGATTTGTTTCTAAAATATCAGTTGGAAGTGCGCTCCGGGCGCGGGTCGCATATTTCCTGTATATTATAGAGGGCCAGACTTCTGACAATAATCGACGAAAGACCGATAGGAAAAAAGTCGATAAAACGTCAGAATAATTCGGACTAGTTGATGGGTAACTGCAGATGGAAGTCATTGCCCTAGGGTGGTTGATTGTTTACTGTCGATCAAGGTCATTGCCCTACGGTTGGTTGTTGGGTCACTTTGGATGGAGGTCATTGCCCAATGGTTGGTTGATAGGCAACTGCGTATGTAGGTCATTGCCCACGGGTTGGTTGATGGGTAACTGCAGATGGAGGTCATTGCCCTAGGGTGGTTGATTGTTTACTGTCGATCAAGGTCATTGCCCTACGTTGGTTGTTGGGTCACTTTGGATGGAGGTCATTGCCCAATGGTCGGTTGATTGGTAACTGTAGATGGAGGTCATTGCCCTACAGTCGTATGATTGGTAACTGTGGATGGAGGTCATTGCCCTAGGGTTATTTGATAGGTATCTGTTGATGGAGGTCATTGCTCTAGGGTTGGTTGATTGGTAAATGTGGATGTTAGTCATTGCCCTACAGTTGGTTGATGGGTAACTGTGGATGGAGGTCATTGCCCTGGGTTGGTTTATGGGTAACTGTAGATGGAAGTCATTGCCCTACAGTTGGTTGATGGGTAACTGTGGATGGAGGTCATTGCCTTGGGTTGGTTTATGGGTAACTGTGGATGGAGGTCATTGCCCTAGAGTTGGTTGATGGGTAATTGTGGATGGAGGTAAATTCCCTACGTTTAGTTGATGGGTAACTGTGGATGAATGTTGGTGTCCTTGTGTAGGTTGAAGGGTACCAAGTAACTGTTAGGGGATGCCAAGGGCCTGGGGGAGATTGATAGGTACAATAAGTGTTAAGGGACATCAGGGTCCTAAGAGAAGTTAAATAAATTTTAGTAAATTGAGGATATATAAGCAATTATTGAGGGAGGTTGTCATCCTGCAGAAGGGCCAATTAAGTGTCAAGGGAGGTCATGGTCCTGGGGTATGTTATTTTTTTATTATATCAATATATATGCTTCATAAAATACATATGGGTTTTTATTATATCAATATATGCTGCATAATGCAAATGGGTTTATGTTCAAAGTTCAGTTATTGTTTTCCTAGCATAAACCGTATTCCTCTTAAATGTTAAGTCATTCCTATGGTTAGGAAATCGAAACTAAAACAGACAGACAACACTTTTTAACTGCACGTTATGCACCGGGAACATTATAAATTAGTGAACATTAAAACATATTGTCCACTAAAGGTGTACCTAAAAATCACATTCAACATTTATCATCTATCTACATGCGCAATCTTCTTGTTTCCACCCTTCATAATTTAACCACCATACCCCNCACCCACTAGTATACCTTCACATATATACATATTTCTACAGTGAATGCACGCGAGCGGTAGCTGTTGAAACCTGACACTTCAGTGGAAAGTTAAAGTATGTTGCAAATTGAATTACTATATGGGAATGGAACGTCTGCACAGCGCTGCGCAGGTTCGAGTAAAGTACTGTTATCAACTGTTTGACAGATAGCTTTTCTACCAATTAAGTTCTTTCCTTCATGCGTTACTTGCATAATTTATAAGCATACCAACCTGGTCATCGTGTCATGTAGAGCCTAGAGTTTGCACCTCCAAGTCTAACTCTCCTGTCATCCGTCCTGGTCGTGTTTATACGTCAAAACATCCTCCATTTCTCCACCGTCTGCATTATGTTGTTGTTGCAGACAGAGCTAGGCTACTTCCGTGTCACGTGAGCGGACTAAGGGGAATAACTCTCATTTTTATGTCAGTTTTTTATTACATCGCCAACACATTTACTACCACAATTGTTGATTGGTCCAGAGACGTATAAAGCATACGTCTCTGATTGGTCTTAATTATTGGCCCTTCTAGTAGTCTGAAGAAAAGAGCACACTCAACATTTTTTTCATTTTACGGTTTAATATAATAAGATACAAGATATTGCACTCCATCAAGGAGATCTGTCACTTAATGGATGATGATGATGATGCTGATGATGATGGAGACATTTTATTTATAGTCGATAAATGAAAACAGAAATATTAGTTCTAAACAAAAGAAAAAAATATCACAGCGAGGTAACAAAGATATAAAACTACTATTGCTAAGTATGGGAGACTTAATTAAACATATCAATTAAAAGTACATGGATAAGATGAAGCACAAATCTCATGCAAAACTGTTGGGTGACTAAAAGCATATATGGCTATATATATATATACATGAAAAGTGTAAAATGTACCGATTAAGCAATAATATAGTACAATCTAGAATACATACAGAGTGTATGGGACATTTTAAAGGAATAGTAAAAATAATGTTAAGAGGAATAATCAAAACATCAGATGACAATAAGCACTACACACAAGTTACATAACGACAGAGCACAGCAAGCAAATCACATGACTTCAAAGAATGACCAGCAAACTACACAACAAGGAAAAGCACCAAAAGGTAATACAATTGGCAAGTAATGCCAGCAAAGTATATGACATGCAAAGCACATCAAGCACGCTACACAACAAGTAAGCACCATAGCGAAATCATAAAATAACATGTAGTATGAGAAATATGTAAGAAAATTATAAATACATAAAACGAGCAGTGACAAACTATCGTGAACACAAGGAGCAGTTGCAGAGTGAGTCACCCAGGGTGCCGAACAGTCTGGAAAAAAACGGAAAAGAACGAGCTGTCCTGAGCTCATTAGGCAGACTGTTCCACACCCAGGCTGCCTCAAAGCGGAAGGACTTCAAGCCAAACCTGGTGGTGTTCACTCTTGGAATATCGACTGTGTTTTCTTTCCTGAGATTATAAGAAACATTGTTAAGCATGATAAGATCTTGAATGTATGCAGGTGATTTTTGCAGTCTTAAAAACCTCTTTGGCCATCAACCTAATACGCCTTACATTTGTACATGCAAATAATCCAACTTACAGTTACGTAAGGCTCGCCCCTGTATTTTTTCCATTTTTGATGTAAAGCTTTTACTGCAGAAGTGCCAGGCCAGAGGGCAATAATTAAAATTTGATAGAATAAAAGATTGAAATATGGCCATTGTGCGTTGTTGAGATAAACATTCACCAACTCTTTTGAGAACAGCTAGTTGTTTAGCAGCTTTTCTACATATTTTAGAGATGTGGGTATCGAACTTGAGGTTGTGGTTAATATTGATACCCAGAAGATTTACAGAATCTTCACACTGTATAACAGAATCCGAGATGTTAAAAGACTGTATGCTGCTATATGTAGCCTTGGCGCCAACACAAATAGCCTGACATTTATCAGGGTTGGCTTTCATACCATAGTGTTCGACCCTGGATATTAGCTTATTGGATTCTCTTTCTAAAACATTTTTCAAAACACGCTGATCTCCATGTGTGTAAGATAAAGTATTATCGCCAGCATAGTTGTATAAAATACCATCCTTGGTAGTAAGAAAAATGTCATTTATAAAATTATTGAATAAAGGGGGTCCTTTAATTGACCCTTGAAGTACTCCCTTTGCAAGCTTCCTCCAGTCACTGACCGAGGGCCCCAGTCGAATCGGCTGCGTTCTGTTGGATAGATAGCTGCTGATGAGGCTCACAGCCCCTCTGTCAAGCCAATAGGCCCGCAGCTTCTCCACCAAGAGATTATGAGGAAGACAGTCAAACGCCTTGGAGAGATCTATAAGTATAGTACCAATCAACTTACTATCATCCAAGGCCATTCGCCAGTCCTCCAGGAAACGCAACAGAGTAGACTGGCACCCAGAGCCAGCCCTGAAGACAGCCAGGAAAAGGTTGAATATATTTGAAAGTAATTGGACTAATTGGGGCAAATTTGAAACTGTAATCTATGTGTAGATTGGAAGAAATGGAGTTGACACTGTCATGAGTATACAGGTTTGATATAGACTAAAGATTTTGGCCTATATCAGTGGCCACGTTAGTAAAATAGTTATTAAAAACCTCACTGACTGCAGTTTGTTCTGAAATTATCTGTTGCCTTCCTGAAGAATGGTAGTATGGCCGCTATTAGGGCACTTTTAAGATAAGAAAGGTTTAATAGTCGGCCAGAAATTTTTAGAGTTTGGGCCGCCGTGGAAGCGTTCGAGAAAACAAACTCTCATAGATTCTCGCTTGATCTTTATAACGAGATTTCTCTTGGTTTTGTAAAATAGCCAGTTTTGAGGTGTACCACATTTTTTAAACTTGTTAAAAAACTGGGTTTTTTTCCTTATAAACAGCCCGCCTAAGCTTACTATTAAAATAGGGTAATTTCTCAGCTCTTGGCACTTTCTCTTTAAGTGGGGCATGTTCATCGGTGATGTCTTAGAGCAAGGTCTCATGTGCCCAAAACATATCATCTGTATCATCAAAAACATATGTAGCATGAAAAGGAATAATATTTATGGCTTGGTTAAAAGATTCCTTATCAAAGTTTTTATAACTCCTAAAATTCACTCTCTGCTTGTTAACTAGGGGGACGTGACCTTTAATGGCAATACCAATAAGACCAGTCACTGACCCCACATGTTAATTAAAATGATGAATGACATCAACAAGGGACATTTTTTTACAAAACAAGTGACTGACTTGACCAAGTTTGTTAGGCTAAGAATATCACATAAGTTAAACAATACATTCCCCTTAGTCTGGTGCAAGCGGTCAAAACTAAGATCACCAATCATTCAAATATTTTCAAAAATAGTAGAAATCTTGTCAAGACCTATAGTCATATTTACCGTGAATAGGTTATCGGACATGGACGGGGTTTATAAGCCCCTACACATGCCCATCTCCTATTATTAACAGAACATTCTACTACTTAAGACTCAATCTCAGACAGCTCTAAATCAGGCCTACGCCTGGCTGGTAAGTCAGAGCGGACATAATCTATTTTTTGTTTTGTTTAAACAATGATGAGTAAATAAAAAAAGTCTCAAAGAATCTATTTGTTTTACCCCCTTTAGAACCAAGACAATAATAAAATAATTTATTTGACCAACTTTGAAATATTATGTCTTACCGTACACATACATGTACATGTATATAACACTGAGTATTGGACATTAAAAGTATCGTAAGACTGATTAAAGAACAATTCCAAATATATTTCTTTAACAGGTGCAATGACATCAATGTATTGGGATAATAAAAAAAAATGAATAATTATCATTGTAGTAATAGATTTTTTTTGAAATTGAGGAAACACACATATATTTGCTTTCACTGCGTTTTAAAGATTATAAAAGTCGTTTCTATTTCCGCGCCGCCATTGTCGTTACAACGTAACCTGTTTGACACTTCACGAGGATACATTAGACGTTTGTCCATCGTCTGTAAACTCACAAAAGATTACAGGAAGTTCGTCCGGAAAACATAAAAAATTATAACTCATTAAGAAACTGTGACTTTTTTTCATTCCTGACGAAGTCTTTTTTGTAGTTTGTCAAAAGTACGATAGAATCGTATGCAAATGATGTCTCACCTCATCGCAAGTTTTTTTCCACTGTCGAAGCGCGAAGGAGACATTCTTAAATCGGTAAACACCGTACGCGTTTGCAAATTAAAGGAACGTTAATCTTGTTTTGCCGTGAACTTCCAATTTTCATCGATCTTAAATGGGAAAAGAATGAAAAATAATTAACTATAAAATAAAACCGATAATAGACTACACTAAACATATACATGAAATGTATGTACCTTTTTGAAGTGTGTTCGAGTTATCTTTCTTTGCACACTGAATCAAATTCGAGGCACGGAAACATATAGTCCGAATTATTCTGACGTTTTATCGACTTTTTTCATATCGGTCTGTCGTCGATTACGTTAATCGACGACAGACCGATATGAAAAAAGTCGATAAAACGTCAGAATAATTCGGACTAGGAAACATATAACGGCTACATCGAATTCCGGAAGGTGAAAATTTATTGAAAATGTTTGTTAGGTATTTTCAAAAATACGGTTTTATGTTGCTACTATTTTGTTTCCATTAGTAGATTTTACATATGTTCATGACAGTCATAAGTAAATTCAACAGTTTCCTACCGATATGTACGAAATTGCGGCTGCAACGGGAATACGGAATTCTTGGATGTGGATCGGCCGCGACTTCTCAATTTATTGAATAAAGTTGTGAGATAGGTAGCCTTTTAATTAATTGCAAGAAAAACATTGTTTTACGTGTGGACGACGAATTTTCTGAAAAAATAATTTATTAATCGGATAAAGTTACACAAAAAATGAACATTTTTGTTGTTCAGGGTTGTAGACTTGACCGTTTTTTCCGCTCATTCAATATTGCATGAGATAATGATTTCATAATGAGGGTTTGGACAGGTTTGTCAATATCTCTTAACAAAAATGGATTTGTCAGGAATTCGTGTGTGAACACAAGAGAATATCAAATGCTTTTAAGTCTTTGTGCTAATTCAAGTTGCAAGTTACAGAAACGTGTAAACTCCTTTAGCTCCATATCCACCCTACATGCCAGATTTGAAGGTTGTTTTATGTGTGTGTGTATGAAGGCAACACTAGTCTCATATCAAATTAAATACAGATACTACATTTGAACGATTTATACATAAAGTAATATTGCCACTGAGATTAGCTGACAGTAATTTCTTTAAAAATGGCACTTTAAGCTAATATCTTAAAATTGAGATTGCTTGTTAGCCAGGTTAATAATTCTATACTTTTACAGTATAATGATTTCAATGCTACATTTCGGCAAAGGACTAGGGGTGATCAGGGTCAAAGGACTAGGGGTGATCAGGGTCAAAGGACTAGGGGTGTTAAGGGTCAAATGACTAGGGATGTTAAGGGTCAAAGGGCTAGGGGGGTTAAGGGTCAAAGGACTAGGGGTGATCAGGGTCAAAGGACTAGGGGTGTTAAGGGTCAAAGGGCTAGGGGGGTTAAGGGTCAAAGGACTAGGGGTGATCAGGGTCAAAGGACTAGGGGTGTTAAGGGTCAAAGGGCTAGGGGGGTTAAGGGTCAAAGGACTAGGGGTGATCAGGGTCAAAGGACTAGGGGTGTTAAGGGTCAAAGGGCTAGGGGGGTTAAGGGTCAAAGGACTAGGGGTGATCAGGGTCAAAGGACTAGGGGTGTTAAGGGTCAAAGGACTAGGGGTGTTCAGGGTCAAAGGACTAGGGGTGTTCAGGGTCAAAGGACTAGGGGTGATAAGGGTCAAAGGACTAGGGGTGTTAAGGGTCGAAGGACTAGGGGTGATAAGGGTCAAAGGACTAGGGGTGATAAGGGTCAAAGGACTAGGGGTGATAATGGTAAAAGGACTAGGGGTGTTAAGGGTCAAAGGACTAGGGGTGATCAGGGTCAAAGGACTAGGGGAGATCATGGTCAAAGGACTCGTGTTCAGGGTCAAAGGACTAGGGGTGTTCATGGTCAAAGGACTAGGGGTGATAATGGTAAAAGGACTCGTGTTCAGGGTCAAAGGACTAGGGGTGTTCATGGTCAAAGGACTAGGGGTGTTCATTGTCAAAGGACTCGTGTTCAGGGTCAAAGGACTAGGGGTGTTCAGGGTCAAAGGACTAGGGGTGTTAAGGGTCATTTCCGGACTCACCGGGGATTTAGAATAAGGTGTTATATTCGTTATCTGGAAGTACGTAAATATGAAGTTTCAAATTTATTCGACAACTGGTTTAGGATATATGGCATTACAAAGAGAGACAAAAACGCGCATTTTCATAATAGAATGCATGGATATCGTCGGTCGTGCTCTATTCGGTTGAAAATTCGCCAATTGGAAGGAAATTAACAAAGCACTTTTCAATTTTTGAAAGTCTGCGCATGCACCAAACAAATACATATTTGACATGCTTAAAAATTGTCATACCAGTGTTAATTCGTAGAAAGGAATTTCTGTTTGTCATATGAGAAGGGTTTCATTTCTGCATGCTAACTGTCCAAAACAACATATTTTAGCTATTTCTGCATAGCAACGCAATTTTGTCGCTATGATAGTCCATCTACCCATGCGTGTTGGAATAAATCTGCACCAAGAAAGAAAGCCCCAATTAACCAATATAATGTTTGAAAATGGGAAATAAATTCAAGTTGAAACTTTTACTTTTTTATGAGGCCAAACATGCCCAATAATGCCCGAAGTCGTGATTTGCTTGGTCCTGCTAAATATCAAATACAATGTAGATACCACCCTTCAAAGTTAGTGATTTTCATTGTTTTCTTGACCCGAAGAGGGTGAAAAAACGCGTTTTTTCCATCGTGGATGCTTTGAGATTCCGTTATAATATACATAATCATCACAGTGAAAAGCGTAAGATAAAGTCTGTGAAAAGTAGTTTGATGCTTTGGCCAGTTTTTCGTAAACTGACTATACTGTATAGAATAATAATATTATGCATCTAATGCATAATGTATCCAATATTTACCTACTATATACCCATTTCTAGTGGACTGTATCCTATAGACCTACTACATTTATTGTATGTGTCCGCTTCTAGTGGACTGTATCCTATATACCTACTATGTACCTACTTCTAGTGGACTGTATCCTATAGACCTACTACGTATCCACTTCTAGTGAACTGTATCCTATAGACCTACTACATTTATTGTATGTGTCCACTTCTAGTGGACTGTATCCTATATACCTACTATGTACCTACTTCTAGTGGACTGTATCATATAGACCTTCTACGTATCCGCTTCTAGTGAACTGTATCCTATAGACCTACTACATTTATTGTATGTACCCATTTCTAGTGGACTGTATCATATAGACCTACTATGTACCTACTTCTAGTGAACTGTATCCTATAGACCTACTACATTTATTGTATGTACCCACTTCTAGTGGACTGTATCCTAAAGACCTACTATGTATCCACTTCTAGTGGACTGTATCCTCTAGACCTACTATGTACCTACTTCTAGTGGACTGTATCATATAGACCTTCTACGTATCCGCTTCTAGTGAACTGTATCCTATAGACCTACTACATTTATTGTATGTACCCATTTCTAGTGGACTGTATCATATAGACCTACTATGTACCTACTTCTAGTGAACTGTATCCTATAGACCTACTATGTACCCACTTCTACTGGACTGTATCCTATAGACCTACTACAATGTATGTACCCACTTCTAGTGGACTGTATCCTAAAGACCTACTATGTATCCACTTCTAGTGGACTGTATCCTCTAGACCTACTATGTACCTACTTCTAGTGGACTGTATCCTATAGACCTACTATATACCCATTTCTAGTGGACTATATCCTTTAGACCTACTATGTATCCACTTCTAGTGGACTGCATCCTTTAGACCTACTATGTACCCACTTCTAGTGGACTGTATCCTTTAGAACTACTATGTACCCACTTCTAGTGGACTGTATCCTATAGACCTACTATGTACCTACTTCTAGTGGACTGTATCATATAGACCTTCTACGTATCCACTTCTAGTGAACTGTATCCTATAGACCTACTACATTTATTGTATGTGTCCACTTCTAGTGGACTGTATCCTATATACCTACTATGTACCTACTTCTAGTGGACTGTATCCTATAGACCTACTATGTACCCACTTCTAGTGGACTGTATCCTAAAGACCTACTATGTATCCACTTCTAGTGGACTGTTTCCTATAGACCTACTACATAGCCACTTCTAGTGGACTGTATCCTATAGACCTACTATGTATCCACTTCTAGTGGACTGTATCCTATAGACCTGCTATGTACCCACTTCTAGTGAACTGTATCCTATAGACCTACTATGTATCCACTTCTAGTGGACTGTTTCCTATAGACCTGCTATGTACCCACTTCTAGTGGACTGTATTCTATAGACCTACTATGTACCCACTTCTAGTGGACTA
>NW_018407644.1:14354-15322 GCF_002113885.1 Mizuhopecten yessoensis | reverse complement strand
CCTATAGACCTACTATGTATCCACTTGTAGTGGACTGTATCCTATAGAACCTTTTGACATATCCCACTACAATTAATCAATACAGTTAAATGGACGACAGTCGAGTTAATAGCTAATTACATATGCAGGACTCTTCACCCCAGCAAATACGTCATCATCTTTACCTAAAATAAACGCTACATACTTCAATTTGCATACCACTTACCATTTAAATAGCAGGTAGACTCAAGCAAATAGATGTACTTAGTCTGAAATAGTACATGCAATCAGATCATTTGGATTTCAAAAATTAACATCAAAATTAAAACATATAAGGAACACGAATTTAAAGGCATAGTAAGGGCCATACTGGAATACTACTTTTGTTTATGGGACCCACGTGATCCGTTCAAATGAAAAAATACACTTTAAAGGAACCATTAGAAGACATGATGGGCAAACCTGCACACCATTATGTCACAATGGACCCGATTTTCATTTCCCAAAATAGGTAACAATTACTGGAAGCATTGTTTTCGAACATATCATTATAGGATGGGAAAAGCATCCCCTATATGGTGAGGGTACATGTCTCTCAGAGAAATCGTAACCCTCAACCCTTTGGGTGAGATCCTTGGACGCATATCTCGAGTTGTCACTCAAGTAAAAAATATAACCCCATATGTTGAGATTTCTCTTTCATATCCTCACGATTAGGGACGATTCTGTTGTGTCCTGCCGTCACCGACAATCTCCTTATCGCTTCAGTTTAGTCTTGGCGAAAACAAGATGCAGGAAAAAGAATCAAATATTTGTTGCCAGAAAAAAAGCTGACTTAAGTAGAATAGAGCAAAAATTGTCATGGAATAGATCTAGAGCGGAAATTGTCATGTGCAAATACAATTTTGAACTGGTCAAAAGCAGATAGCAGTATGGAACGGGTTCATCTACCCGACGTAGGGGTTGACGCAGGGCGTGGGGAGTTACTA
>NW_018407644.1:8678-13820 GCF_002113885.1 Mizuhopecten yessoensis | reverse complement strand
CGCCTCACGACCACTGGTCACTTATTCAGCGACCAACAACCACCAGAATGAGATGAAACCTCGCTTATATACTGCTAGCTCAAACCATTCTGGGGGTAAATCAGGTTATCCCATTTTTTTATGACGTCACTAACTTTCTGGTCCTACGAGCGCTTTCAGCCTATGCCAAAAGCTATGTAAAAACCACAAACGCAACCGAACACTGATTACGCATGGTTTATTTACACAATCACGTTAAGTTGACAATACTCCACACGTACCTCTCGACAGGACACCGGAAATAAACGCCACTGGTAAGTACACGCACTCCATAACTTGCATAACTGTTCATTACACTAGGCAGACACTGGGTTCGGTGGATAATGACACGAGGCGGATGATGAAAACGGGTAAACAGGAGCGGAGGAGAGGAGACCTCCGACAACGAAGGGGCAATATGGTATCGCAGAACCTGTTATAAGTATCATGAGTTTACATGTCATAGTTTGTTCGCAGTTCAAGAGACTGTTTTACATGTGTAATAGTCTCAGTTAAGTACATTCGCTATTGTAGAGCCTGATAAGGATGTAGGCGTTAATACGTCACTGTCGATTTTCTAATTCAAAGCCCGGGGTTCGTATTCATAAAACCATTCTTATGCTCAAGCATGTTTTGTATGCTCAAATTAGCATACTTAAAACGTCTTCAATCATATGACACAGTCAAATAGTCAAAGTTAAAACGGCATGCGACTTTAAGTATCTCTGAAATTCCTAAAAAATCATGGACTTGAGTGCAGAATTTGAGTTTGAGCATGAGAAAGGTTTCATAAAATATGGGTCCGGATGTTAAGCATCAGGATTTTACTCGTTATAGTGGATATTCTATTACAGATTGTATCCATGTACTCGCGATGAGAAATTTGTTCTCAAGAAACCCTGAACACACAGTGTGATATTCTCTCAAATCTGAATCAGCTAACTTTATTCGTTCCTTTTTTATTGTTGGATGTTCCACAACTTATCATTTGGCGAGAAACTTATAAATATTTTTTTTGAATCCCAAGGGACACAACCCCTTCATTCCCGACAACAGCTGTCAATGCGTCCCGGTTGGTTAGGGTTTATTTCAATGTACTTCATGAAAGTATTACATGGTAACACGTTTACACTTAATTAATTACATCAATGTGTAGAAAGTTTAATACATCATCATTACACCGTGTCATTACAGAGTCACACTCACAGTTACATATGTGTGTACTAGTTTTAAAATGTACATTGCACTATATCATCGTACAATAATAACCTTACAATCACCCCAATCCATCTAGCATGCTACCAGTTTCTAAACAGTTGTACTATCGGATAGGAACAGTTTGCGTTTCAATTAACAATTGGATCATATTGGTCAATCTATCTTTACAACCATCGACAGCTTTTAACAACAACAAAAAAAATTGTAAAAAACAACAACAAAAACGAACAAATTAATGTTTATTTAATTCAGTAACAATAAGTTAACAAATTTATACTTACTCAACTACATCATTGTAATATACAAAGTAACATGCTTTTGTATTTAAGCAATGACGTCAGAACAATGCACTAAGTAATATTGACTCACAATTAATGTATAATGTACAGTATATACCATTCACACTTGTTCAGTAACATGCTTGTATTATTCTGTTGAGAATAAATGCTTGTCCTCTGTTTAATGAGGATACATTAGTTAAATTTCGTCAAAAACAGGAGGCAACAGACTGTGAGTGCCTATGCCAGTCTAAGTAGATATATTTACGCCCATCGATAACTATAAATAAATAGTCGATTTGACATATTGACCATGTTACACGTGTTATCACGATAGTACAAATCCCTCTCACACTGATTGTCAGTGTACACGTCAGCCCAATAGTTGTTGTTACGATTTCCGTTTGTGTAGGTGTTGATACCGTGTCGTTACTACAATACTGCTAACAGAGACTAATATTACACAGCTCTTTCAAATATATCAATATACTTACCAATATACTTATCAATATACTTACCAATATACTTATCAATAATTTATAATGTTATCAAAAGATACATTATCACTGTACATTTAATAACAATTAATTAAAGTCCTTTGGCTTCCAAAATACAAAGGGGCCGCGGTGGCGAAGTGGTTAAGGCGTCTGACATTTTGCTACCAGTAGCCCTCCATCACTGGGTCACGGGTTCGAGATCTACGTGGCGCAGTCACCAGGTACGTAAACTGGCCGTAGGTCGGTGCTTATTCCTCGGGAACTCCGGCTTTCCTCCGCCACAAAACCTGGCGCGTCATTAAATGACCATAGCTGTTAATAGGACGTAAATCACTAACAAATCAAACCAAAACTTAAATACAAGGTAAGCGTTCGCATTCGCATATAATACAGCTATAAGTGTCTAGTATCGACCCCGTCTTTATCCACACGTTCGAGTATAATATGGCAGAAATCACGTGTTTTGGTTAAAGTGACACTTTATCCTCCCTTTGACGATCTTTATAATTTCGTCACGAATTTTTTTATCAAAGATTCCGTATATAATAGGATTTACAATATTATTAATCATGAACATATTTCGCACGAACCGTAACCCTGCGATTTGTGACTGACTTTTAGTTAGCCAGCTGTTGTCGAGAGAGATCAGCACCATTACTATGAGAGTTGGTATGAAACAGATCACATACACGCTTGTGACTATACAAAACATCACTGTCAGTCGATTGGCAGCAAGTTTCAGGGTGTCCAAAGACATCTGACCACTTGATGTTATAGAATTCCGGTGATTTTGTCGACTTTCATTTCTTTGACAAGCTGACGAGGACGATATGACAGTTACACTAGCCAACATCTGGCTGGTTCTGTTACGTGCTTGTTGGAAGAGGGCCCTGATAACGAGAGTATACAGCACACACAGAACCACAAGGTTACTGACGCAGGCAGTCATTAAAAGTATGTTATACGCCAAGGGAAAGGTACTGGATCCTCGAACTGTAATTGTGGTGCAGCGAGACCCAGTCACATTCAATGCTGTGTGATCTACCATCTTAATGCCGTTAGTTACCACACTGGGAATCACCAAACATGCCACGAACACAAACGTACCAAGCAGCATCGCTCGTCTCGTTCTAATGGTGAATCGGGGCTTAAGAGGGCGACAAATCGCCCGGTAACGATTGATCGCCACCACCGTCAATAAAATGGCCGAATAACCGCTAGCAAAATGTTCCATGGTTTGGAAAAACTTACATACGACGCAGTTTGTGTATTTCACTGGGTTGAAATATGAAATGATTTCTCCTGTCGGGCACACTACGCTCGCGAACAAGTCCACCATTGCCAGTACTGGAATGAAGTATCGGTCTTCATTGTACTCCCGAAATCTGAATTTGTAAATGTATATCACAATGGTATTTCCACACGTCCCGATCAGTAAGTATATCAGCAGTAAAATGATTATTGGCATGAGAGTCGTCCTTAAGTCGATATTCCATTGGTCCAGTAGAGCCGTACGCGCTAACATTGCTGTTCCGTTGTCAAACATACCCAACTACGGAGACAGCGGATGTCACACCTGTAGTGGATGTAGCTGTGTTGACCAGACGTAGTGGTCAAGGAATGTCTATTAAGTAAAGCGAAATGTACAATATTAATATTGCATGAACGCTGTTGAAATGATTTCACTTAACAGTGGCACGTTTATATAGCGGGTTCTAAGATGAACGGAAATGATAAAAAAAACAAAAAAAACACCTTGTTTCTGTTTCGAATTTTAAACCTATCCATTAAACGGGAAGTCTTCATACAAAATACAATTAAGGTACAATGTATCATTCAGTGACGTATAGGAAAACATTTCAACAATGCATCCATTAATATTGTAGGTCATATTATCACAAAACTTCCTTGTTCAAGACGGTTCATGAATCATCCATATGGATACACATATGAAAACCTTGCATTACTGAACAAGCAATTAGTACATTGTGTCCCGACATGTTTGTATCCATTCTGAATACTTATAACTTTTGATGGAATTCAAATAAGAAGACAATGCATGTTGAAATCTTCATTTTTGCTAAATGTATTTTGCAAATTTTCAAGTATTTTTACGAATGTTTTATTTATTTATTTGCAGACATTAACACATTCATCAATATAAAACTTTTGCTCCAAATGACATCCTTGTTGGGAAATAACAACATCATAGCCACTTGTGGGATGTAGCGGAGAAGGAAACGGTAATCAAGTTGAAAACCTAGGAATTCAAATGCAAATTACATCTTGATATCGACTGTTATACCGGGATGTTTTAGGTCTTGATTTCGACTGTTATACCGGGATGTTGTAGGTCTTGATTCCGACTGTTATACCGGGATGTTTTAGGTCTTGATTTCGACTGTTATACCGGGATGTTTTCGGTCTTGATTTCGACTGTTATACCGGGATGTTGCAGGTCTTGATATCGATTGTTAAACCGGGATGTTGTAGGTGTTGATATCGACTGTTATACCGGAATGGTGTAGGTCTTGATATCGACTGGTCTTGATATCGACTGTTATCCCGGGAGGTTGTAGGTCTTGATATCGATTGTTATACCGGGATGTTGTAGGTCTTGATATCGACTGTTATACCGGGTTGTTGTAGGTATTGATATCGACGGTTATACCGGAATGGTGTAGGTCTTGATATCGACTGTTATACCGGGATGTTGTAGGTCTTGATATCGACTGTTCAACTGGGATGTTGTAGGTCTTGATATCGAAGGTTAATACCGGGATGTTGTAGGTCTTGATATCGACTGTTATACGAGGATGTTGTAGGTCTTGATATCGACTGGTCTTGATATCGACTGTTATACGAGGATGTTGTAGGTCTTGATATCGATTGTTAAACCGGGATGTTGTAGGTCTTGATATCAACGGTTAATACCGGGATGTTGTAGGTCTTGATATCAACGGTTAATACCGGGATGTTGTAGGTCTTGGTATCGACTGTTATACCGGGATGTTGTAGGTCTAGATATCGACTGTAATACCAGGATGTTATAGGTCTTGATGCCGACGGTTAATACCGGGATGTTGTAGGTCTTGATATCGACTGTTAAACTGGGATATTGTAGGTCTTGC
>NW_018407644.1:4743-5301 GCF_002113885.1 Mizuhopecten yessoensis | reverse complement strand
GGTTAAACCGGGATATTGTAGGTCTTGATATCGGCTGTTATACCGAGATATTTTAGGTCTTGATATCGACTGTTATACCGTGATACTCTAGTTCTTGATATCGACGGTTATACCGGGATGTTGTAGGTCTTAATATCGATTGTTATACCGGGATGTTGTAGGTTTTTATATCGACTGTTATACCAGGATGTTGTAGGTCTTAATATCGATTGTTATACCGGGATGTTGTAGGTCTTGCTATCGACTGTTAAACTGGGATGTTGTAGGTTTTGATATCGACGGTCAATACCGGGATGCTGTAGGTCTTGATATCGACTGTTATATCGGGATATTGTAGGTCTTGATATCGACTGTTATACCGAGATGTTGTAGGTCTTCATATCGACTGTAATACCTGGATGTTGTAGCTCTTGATATCAACGGTTATACCGGGATGTTGTAGGTCTTGATATCGATTGTTATCCCGAGATGTTGTTGGTCTTGATATCGACTGTTATACCGGGATGTTGTAGGTCTTGATATCGCCGGTTAATACCGGGATATTGTAGGTCTTTATTC
>NW_018407644.1:398-534 GCF_002113885.1 Mizuhopecten yessoensis | reverse complement strand
ATACCGGGATGTTGTAGGTCTAGATATCGACTGTAATACCAGGATTTTGTAAGTATTGATATCGACTGTTATACCGGAATGTTGTATGTATTGATATCGACTGTTATACCGGGATGTTGTAGGTCTTGATATCGAC
>NW_018407644.1:0-148 GCF_002113885.1 Mizuhopecten yessoensis | reverse complement strand
TTGATATCGACTGTTATACCGGGATGTTGTTGGTCTTGATATCGACTGTTATACCGGGATGTTGTAAGTCTTGATATAGACTGTTATACCGCGATATTGTAGTTCTTGATATCGACTGTTATATCGGGATATTGTAGGTCTTGATATC
>NW_018407643.1:2927-4330 GCF_002113885.1 Mizuhopecten yessoensis | reverse complement strand
AGGTTAATTTTCCGCGTTAATTGCCTTCTCAAAAAAAGTTCGGTTCTATAAATAATGAAACTAGTTATCGTACCGAGTACGTACTGTTAGTATCATATAAGAAATGCTTGTATTGCAGTTCTCTTGAAAATCGCCATTCCTGTACAAAATATACAGCCCAAGGCAAAAAAGCAGCTACCGAGAGTTTCACACCTGTTTGGAGGGGGTGGGGGGTATGTTGTATTGCCATCCAGGTAGGGTACTTTCCATTGTATCAAAATAGTTTGATTGGCTGGTGTTAAACACAGGTGAGAGAAACTATGGTTTCAAGTTAATTGCTTAATTGCTTTTATGATAAGTGTAGCGGAAGTAGTGGGGGTGCGAGGCCCAGCTGGGGGTTGGCCTCCCAAAGGAAAGTTTTTGAATTCAAATTCTCTGGATCAAATTCCCGTGTTTTCTGGAAATTTGGCGATTAGATTTAAGCAGACGTAATTTAATTATGTGTACTCATTTGCATATAGCTATAAAGCTATGCGCCTGCACGATTAAAACAACAATTACAAACTAAGACATGAGATTGCAGCAAGATTTGTTCTTCAACTTCTTGCGTAATTGTCAGTAGCAAGGTCACAGTTCACCTCATCAAATGATCTGGTAGGCTTGTCCAATATTTGAGACACTAACGTCCTTTTTTACTAGCCAAAACAATAACCGGCGCTTGGACTCTTCTAACTGTTATAATTGAAAATTGTTCCAGATTGTTCTATAATTTTCAAGCACAGTTTCCTGTTTATACATTAAAGATGAATATGTCCAGTACATTAACACACGAGTAGAATGGTAAAGCTAACCATGCTTGACAACTTGAGACACCTTGCACCCTGTTAGCAGGCAGCTAGCTACCTGCTGTGGGTCAAGGGTCGCCGCCGCCGTTACCAGTAGTGTCGAACGCTTTTTACCCTCTGTTAGAATATGGACTAGCCAAAAGCAGTCACATTTGGACGAAATATTAAATTCTAGGGTTGAAAGCATATCTCCAAATCATTCTGTGTCGTGTTTGTTTTATAACATCTGTCAAGTTCAAAGGCCAACCGGACACAAGGCTCTATCACTACGCTAATTGGAGACGAGACATTTTGTTTCGTTTACTGGTTCGTAATATTTCCCTATAAACTTTCAAACAAAGTGTACACACAAGAAAATGGAAGAATTTTACACATCTCCGTTACTCGTCAAAGTATTTCGCCTTCACCTGATTGACATCGCATTAGGTAATGTACATCAACAGCGCCACCTGTAAGTAGGTCGTCGAAAGCAGCTGATTTTCTTTCGTGAATTTATGCAACCTTCTGACTTCGAATACGAAATGAGCAAGAATGGTTGGTGCAAATAGCTGACCATCCAAAACACCATGTGCTGCTTAT
>NW_018407643.1:1676-2498 GCF_002113885.1 Mizuhopecten yessoensis | reverse complement strand
AACTACAGTGTATTTTATGCTGGGATAGTGGTGTTATTTCAAACTAGAATATTACAAATATATTTTATTTATTTAATTGTTTTGGGGTATACCTAGTATTGGAAATGCCTGGAGTCATTTCACTTGGCGGGGGAGTATGTAGACTGGGTGTATATTTATATCTGGGGTCACCCAATACATAGGCTTAGCCACATGTATGTGAGTATGTTTATGTCACACCTGAGTGAAAGAACGTATACCTGGGGTTGTGCATGCAGCTTGGTCTATATGAACGACGCATGCACAACAACTTTTCCTCACACCGCACAAACACTTGTCCAGTCACTCCGAGCTGAACAGCAGATCCTTACACATGCTATACCTGCAGCGATGATCTGTTGTAACTGAAACACGATGATGTGTTGTAACTGAAACACGCCCAGGGCCTTACAATGGCGTCCACGTAAGGACAGAAGAGAGAGTAGTAGTGACTATTTATATTTATTATTAAACTCATTTATGAACAAATGCTTACCATCTTTGTACATTATTAGAGACTAGCAATAGTAGTGACTATTTATATTTATTTTACAGACTCTCTCTTCCGAGAAACATGAACTTGTGTTGTAACTGAAACACGCCCAGAGCCTTACAATGGCGCCCACGTAGGGACAGAAGAGAGAGTCTGTATGATAGCCGTGAGCCGGTACACAACCGTGTGATGCATCCAAAATAAGGATGGCACATTATAGCGAGTGAGCGAAAACAGCGGTAGAACCTAGGAAGCGTTATTTCTGGTAGAGGTATTTCGTCTGCTGGATTCTGACCAGGTAAACCAGGACT
>NW_018407643.1:0-534 GCF_002113885.1 Mizuhopecten yessoensis | reverse complement strand
CCTCCATATTCAATTAAATATTGGAATGTAGGCAAGGGATGCTCAAATTCGCAGGAGATTGCACTTGATGAGCAATATACCATTCTATTTAGACGGATTCAGATCCTGAACAGCCAAATTATGGATATCAACACCAGGGTTAACCCAGTAGGGTGTGTTTACTCCTTGAATTTCAATTCAGACCTACTTGTTTACAAAAGAGCGGGTAAAAACCCAACTATCAATTTTGCTCAGTGATGGTGTGCATCCAATAGATATATTCGCTCGCTCTTGGATGAAGAGATAAGAGTCAAAAATGTTTTTTGATTGTAAATAGACATACATGTATATTGCCAACTTTATCAAGGATTCACGTATTTACATATAGCCAGTATGTCGGATACTGAGGATACTGGGGATACAGTTAAGAGTAAGTTGGTTGGTACTGACAAGCAGGAAGCCGGGGGTACCCAAGGTGATCAAGATGATGGAGAAATTAATCCTGATAGTAAGGATAAGGTACATGAAATGTTAGGTCAACCCGGAGCTAAATTC
>NW_018407642.1:36617-37436 GCF_002113885.1 Mizuhopecten yessoensis | reverse complement strand
TGAGCTTATTATTAAGCTGATTCACATGGTCCACTATCTGATGATTGTGGGCTAATTATTGAGCTTATTTAAAAAGCCCACTATCTGAATATGGTTGTTATATTATTGAGCTGATTTAAATAGCCCACTATCTGATGATGGTGGGCTAATTATTGAGCTTATTTAAAAAGCCCCCTATCTGAATATGGTTGTTATATTATTGAGCTGATTTAAATAGCCCACTATCTGATGATGGGGCGTAAATTATCGAGCTGATTTAAATAGCGCACTATCTGATGATGGTGGGTAAATTATTGAGATGATTTACATAGCCCACTATCTCACTCTTGATTCTACATTTACCATCACTGNTGTACTCTTACTCTGTTGACTCTACATGTACTCTCACTTTGTTGACTCTACATGTACTCTTACTCTGTTGACTCTACATGTACTCTCACTTTGTTGCCTCTTCATGTACTCTAACTCTGTTGACTCTACATGTACTCTCACTCTGTTGACTACATGTACTCTCACTCTGTTGCCTCTACATGTACTCTCACTATGTTGACTACATGTATTCGCACTCCGTTGACTCTACATTTACTATCACTGTGTTGACTACATGTACTCTTACTATGTTGACTCTACATGTACTCTCACTTTGTTGCCTCTACATGTACTCTCACTATGTTGACTGCATGTATTCTCACTCCGTTGACTCTACATTAACTATCACTGTGTTGACTACATGTACTCTTACTATGTTGACTCTACATGTACTCTCACTTTGTTGCCTCTACATGTACTCTCACTATGTTGACTACATGTATTCTCACT
>NW_018407642.1:27727-32050 GCF_002113885.1 Mizuhopecten yessoensis | reverse complement strand
TGTACTCTCACCCTGTTGACTCTACATTTACTCTCACTCTGTTGAATCTACATGTACTCTCACTCTGTTGACTTCATTTACTCTCACTCTGTTGACTACATGTACTCTTACTTTGTTGAATCTACATGTACTTGTACTCTCACTCTGTTGACTACATGTACTCTTACTCTGTTGATTACATGTACTCTTACTCTGTTGACTCGATGTACTCTTACTCTGTTGACTACAGTACTCTTACTCTGTTGACTACATGGACTCTCACTCTGTTGACTACATGTACCCTCACTCTGTTGACTACATGTACTCTCGCTCTGTTGACTACATGTACTCTTTTTTTTTGTAATTTTCTTCTTATTCAAGATTTTTTTGCAATATATGGTATAGTTACATTCAAACAATTCATATTATATATTCAGACCTCACACGACTCATATATACTCTTACTTACATCAGTTGATATATTCGACACAAGTACATGTTATGGTACACATGTACAGATATATTGCCTTTATGAGAAGAGAGAGAGAGAATAAAAAAGAAGAGGGAAAAAAAAATAGCAATGAAAAACGGAGAAAGTCAACAGAAAGAGGAAGAAAAAGGAGAAACTGTTTTTTGCACTGCAGCTCAATTATAAACAAACTTTATGTTTAGAATAAGATTATAAGATAATCTTCTGTATTAATTGTAAGTAAGGTGCTTTCGGCTTTAAACTGCAAGTAAATACAGCCATATAAAGGTTGCTGAGATATGAGGGTAATACTCAGGACAAAACATATTTATATCATAAAAGAGATTAACTTTAATAAGTTCAGACAGAAACATCAACTTAAATTCACAAAAAAGGAACAAAAACAAAATTGGAGTTCAGGCAAGCTTCAATACAGGTATGGTAAAAGGGACATAACTGCCAAAAGAAAAAAGTCCTTGTGAAAACTTAGTGTGTGCTGGCTACATGTATGTTCAGTGCATATTCAAAATATAAAATGAGAACAATACTGTGGGAGGAGATGTATTGTATCTGCTCACTTGATGATATTAAATGATTTAATATTGGCTTATAATTCCAGGAGGGGGTTCCATTTTTTCCATTCTCTTTCCAGTTTTCTTACAAAATTATCCCCCTTGTACAGAATGATGGTCTTTTATGCTGTTAATTAAAGCATTTACTGACAAAGTATTTTGAAGGCATCTTGTTTTATAAATATAGAGTTTGATCATAATTAAAATTTCATTATCTAGTCTGTTGCCTATTCCTGACTGTGACACTATTCAGAAAAGGAAGGATTCCTTATTAAAAGAAAATGGGATAATTAAAGCTTCTAGTAATGTTTCAAAACTGTATAGGAAATTTTGTACAATGGCACACATAAAGGATTATTAGATAGGCCGGCTTTGCATAGATAGATATTTGTTGTCAAAATATGATGGAGAATTCTTACTTGGAGCCACTGGAGTTTTGTATTAGTAGTTGTGCGAAATGGAATTTGATATTTCTTCCATTTGTTGTCCCTAATGTCAAATATTTCTCCCCATTTCTTCCTACCAGTTGGAATAATCTTATTTTCAGAAAGTATTACATAAAAGTCATTAGCACCTTTGGTGTTTTTGGAGGGAAAATGCCAGGAAATCAAATTGTTTTCCTATCTTAAAATCAAAGATTGCTGCCTTGAGGTGATATTTTTCTTCTAACTCACAAACAAATGTAAATTTGCACATTATGAACATAGACCCAACAAGGATATGTGTATATTTTCTGAGAAAAAGCAATAATACCTAGAATTAGTTATATTAGCATCACAAAAGAATGACAATTTGAAAATCCAAACATGAGATGATGGCACATGGTGGAGTAATAATTGATAAAAGCAATGCTGTCATTATTCACCTTAATTAACTCAGGCTCAGCTCTTGTCTGTTAAACTGTATTCAATATTTCACCATCATGGTCCATTTCATGTTTGTATATTTCATATATTGGCTAATGTAAAACACTTCAATCCAGAAAAGTTTCATTGAAAAGTTTTAATTTTCAAATTCCATGCAACATGTTGTAAAACATTGAGGAAGGCTAAGACAGAATTATCAGTCTAACATAAATCGTAAATCACAATAGAATATGTAAAACAAGAGGCCCAATGGGCCTGCATCGCTCACCTGGTATTAATCTCACACTTGTAATCCGAAAAGTGGACTAAACTAAATCTACAGGCAGAATATCAGTGTTTGATTCATAAGAACCTATTCAAAGATTTGAACAAATGACGCCTGTGACCTTGAATGTCGAACAAGGACATTAGGTTGAAAGTGGGTGAAGGTAATTCATTTGAACAAACTTGGTAGCCCTTCATCCCAGCATGTTACAGGCCCAATATCAGTACCCTGGGCCTTTTGGTTATCGAGAAGAAGTTGTTGGAAGATTTTAAGACATTTGACCCCCGTCACCTTGAAAATTAGTCAAGGTAATTCATTTGAACAAACTTTGTAGCCCTTCATCCTAGCATGCTTCAGGCCTAATATCAGTACCCTGGGCCTTTTGGTTATTGAGAAGAAGTTGTTTGAAGATTTTAAGACATTTGACCCCTGTGACCTTGAAAGTGGGTCAAGGTCATTCATTTGAATGATCTTGGTAGCCCTTCATCCCAGCATGCTACAGGCCCAATATCAGTACACTGGGCATTTCGGTTATTGAGAAGAAATATTGACGCCGGACGCCGCACCACGGCATAAGCTCACTTGGCCCTTAGGGCCAGGTGAGCTAAAAACGATCACTTAGTTCCACAACAATGTATCGTCATACATTGTATCGGTCCATCATGTAATCTTGGGGAACAGAAATTAAATCTCATCAGTTGTTGTCAACAGAAGAATTCCCCAATGACCACTTCTCTAGTTCACAGATCAGTGCAGTGATTTATCTTCTGGTACGACTCATCACCGATCAAGGATGACTCTCCATCACCGATGACTCCCGATTACAGATCAGCGATGACTCCTGATCACAGATCAACGATGACTCCCGATCACAGATCAATGATGAATCCCGATCACAGATCAACGATGACTCCCGATCACAGATCAACGATGACTCCCGATCACATCTACTGATTTGTAGACTAATTACAACTGATTCAAAGCTCAACCATTATTCAGAATAAGAATTTTAATTTGCATGGATCAAAATGTTTTTCTTTTTTTTATCATCCTCCTGTACAATAAATATATTGTTTATAGCACTTTGATAACAATATGTGTAGTGAATGTACACATCAACATCATATAGTCAGCATTCACCCAATCAATAACCTTGACCTTTGGTTACACCCTATCAATAACCTTGACCTTTGGTTACACCTCATCAATAACCTTGACCTTTGGTTACACCCCATCAATAACCTGGACCTTTGGTTACACCTCATCAATAACCTTGACCTTTGGTTACAACCCATCAATAACCTTGACCTTTGGTTGAACTTCCTGGTAGTTCATCTTCATGCATTCCTGAACTCTGGAAAAGATAACAAAACAAACTAGATATTGTCGATAACAATTTGATGGGCTTTTCATTGTTAGGACTGTTGAACCAACCTATTTTAACATCTCACGGTCTTTACCCGCTATGAAGAAAAAGGATAACATAAACCAAAGTACTGAAAGTACTGATATAATGGTCAAGTGAGCTAAAAAAAATGGATATGATGTCATGGAGGCCATCTTGGAATTAGGATCAAGTCAAAAGTTATCAACAATTTGGAAGGTTGTCTGGGCAAACATAAATTTGAGGACTGGATTAAATATGTTTAACAAACAAACAAAATGAAACAGTTTGAAACATCATTTCAAAAGGTTTGAAGGAAATAATCAAAATGGTGTATTACATTAATGATGTTACAGAAGAAAACATTAAATCAATCGTGATAGTTTTCCTCATCATTATCAAATACAGTATTTCAAAAATATTGAAAAATTTAAAAGACCTGAAAAATATATGACCTTTGACCCCATAGTGAGGTTTTAAATAGGACCTTTTCTCTGATTACATGTAATGAGAAGAAGTTAGCACCGAAGACTATCTACAAAATGATATAATTGCATGAAGACTGTATAATCAGTAGTTTAATCGAGTTAAGATTTTAACCTTTAACATATTACATTTATATAATGTTTGTTAGTTACCTGTTGTACATATTGTGGGTTCACCTCTATTTTTGATAGTTACCTATTGTACATATTGTGGGTTCACCTCTATTTTTGTTAGTTACCTGTTGTACATATTGTGGGTTCACCTCTATTTTTGATAGTTACCTGTTGTACATATTGTGGGTT
>NW_018407642.1:19247-27223 GCF_002113885.1 Mizuhopecten yessoensis | reverse complement strand
TCTATTTTTGATAGTTACCGGTACCTGTTGTACATATTGTGGGTTCACCTCTATTTTTGATAGTTACCTGTTGTACATATTGTGTGTTCACCTCTAATTTTGATAGTTACCTGTTGTACATATTGTGGGTTCACTCCTATTTTTGATAGTTACGGGTACCTGTTGTACATATTGTGGGTTCACCTCTATTTTTGATAGTTACCTGTTGTACATATTGTGTGTTCACCTCTAATTTTGATAGTTACCTGTTGTACATATTGTGGGTTCACTCCTATTTTTGATAGTTACGGGTACCTGTTGTACATATTGTGGGTTCACCTCTATTTTTGATAGTTACTGCTACCTCTTGTACATATTGTGGGTTCGCCTCTATTTTTGATAGTTACCGGTACCTGTTGTACATATTGTGGGTTCACCTCTATTTTTGATAGTTACCTTGTGTACATATTGTGAGTTTAACTCTGTTTTTGATAGTAACCTGTTATACATATTGTGGGTTCACCTCTATTTTTGATAGTTACTGGTACCTCTTGTACATATTGTGGGTTCACCTCTATTTTTGATAGTTACCGGTACCTGTTGCACATATTGTGAGTTTACCTCTATTTTTGATAGTTACCTTTTGTACATATTGTGAGTTTAACTCTATTTTTGATAGTTACCTGTTGTACATATTGTGAGTTTACCTCTATTATTGATAGTTACCGGTACCTGTTGTAAATATTGTGGGTTCACCTCTATTTTTGATAGTTACATGTTGTACATATTGTGGGTTCACCTCTATTTTTGATAGCTACCGGTAATTGTTGTACATATTGTGGGTTCACCTCTATTTTTGATAGTTACCTTTTGTACATATTGTGAGTTTGCCTCTATTTTTGATAGTTACCGGTACCTGTTGTACAGAATGTGGGTTCACCTCTATTTTTGATAGCTACCGGTACCTGTTGTACATATTGTGGGTTCACCTCTATTTTTGATAGTTACCGGTACCTGTTGTACATATTAAGGGTTCACTTCTATTTTTGATAGTTACCTGTTGTTCATATTGTGAGTTTACCTCTATTTTTGATAGTTACATTTTGTACATATTGTGAGTTTACATCTATTTTTGATAGTTATCTGTTGTACATATTGTGGGTTCACTTCTATTTTTGATAGTTACCGGCACCTGTTGTACAGATTGTGGGTTCACCTCTATTTTTGATAGTTACCTGTTGTACATATTGTGGGTTCACTTCTATTTTTGATAGCTACCGGTACCTGTTGTACATATTGTTGGTTCACCTCTATTTTTGATAGTTACTGGTACCTGTTGTACATATTGTGAGTTTACCTTTATTTTTGATAGTTACCGGTACCTTTTGTATATATTGTGAGTTTAACTCTATTTTTGATAGTTACCGGTACGTGTTGTGCATATTGTGAGTTTACCTCTATTTTTGATAGTTACCGGTACTTGTTGTACATTTTGTGGGTTCACCTCTATTTTTGATAGCTACCGGTACCTGTCGTACAGATTGTGGGTTCACCTCTATTTTTGATAGCTACCGGTACCTGCTGTACATACTGTTGGTTCACCTCTATTTTTGATAGTTACTGGGACCTGTTGTACATATTGTGAGTTTAACTCTATTTTTTATAGTTACCGGTACCTGTTGTACATATTGTGAGTTTACCTCTATTTTTGATAGTTACCTGTTGTACATATTGTGAGTTAATTTACCTCTATTTTTGATAGCTACCGGTACCTGTTGTACAGATTGTGGGTTCACCTCTATTTTTGATAGTTACCTGTTGTACATATTGTGAGTATACCTCTATTTTTGATAGTTACCGGTACTTGTTGTACATATTGTGAGTTTACCTCTATTTTTGATAGTTACCGGTACCTGTTGTACATATTGTGAGTTTAACTCTATTTTTGATAGTAACCTGTTGTACATATTGCGGGTTCACCTCTATTTTTGATAGTTACCGGTACCTGTTGTATATATTGTGAGTTTAACTCTATTTTTGATAGTTACCGGTACCTGTTGTACATTTTGTGGGTTCACCTCTATTTTTGATAGTTACCAGTACCTGTTGTACATATTGTGAGTTTACCTTTATTTTTGATAGTTACCGGTACCTTTTGTATATATTGTGAGTTTAACTCTATTATTGATAGTTACCGGTACCTGTTGTACATATTGTGAGTTTACCTCTATTTTTGATTGTTACCGGTACCTGTTGTACATTTTGTGGGTTCACCTCTATTTTTGATAGTTAACGGTACCTGTTGTACATATTGTGGGTTCACCACTATTTTTGATAGTTACCTGTTGTACATATTGCGGGTTCACCTCTATTTTTGATAGTTACCTTTTGTGCAGATTGTGAGTTTACCTCTATTTTTGATAGTTACCTGTTGTACATATTGGGGGTTCACCTCTATTTTTGATAGTTACCGGTACCTGTTGTACATTTTGTGGGTTCACCTCTATTTTTGATAGTTACATGTTGTACATATTGTGGGTTCACCTCTATTTTTGTTAGTTACCTGTTGTACATATTGTGAGTTCACCTCTATTTTTGATAGTTACCTTTTGTACATATTGTGAATTTACCTATATTTTTGATAGTTACCTGTACCTGTTGTACATATTGTGTGTTCACTTCTATTTTTGATAGTTACCGTTTCCTGTTGTACAGATTGTGGGTTCACGTCTATTTTTGATAGTTACATTTTGTACATATTGTGAATTTGCCTCTATTTTTGATAGTTACAGGTACCTGTTGTACATATTGAGAGATTATCTCTATTTTTTATAGTTACCTGTTGTACATATTGTGTGTTCACTTCTATTTTTGATAGTTACCGTCACCTGTTGTACAGATTGTGAGTTTACCTCTATTTTTGATAGCTACCGGTACCTGTTGTACAGATTGTGAGTTTACCTCTATTTTTAATAGTTACCGGTACCTGTTGTACATATTGAGAGATTATCTCTATTTTTGATAGTTACCGTTACCTGTTGTACAGATTGTGGGTTCACCTCTATTTTTGATAGTTACCTGTTGTACATATTGTGAGTTTACCTCTATTTTTGATAGTTACCGGTACCTGTTGTACATATTGTGGGTTCACTTCTAATTTTGATAATTACCTTTTGTACATATTGTGGGTTCACTTCTATTTCCCTATCCATCTCCTTTAATTTCTCATCCAACTGCATACATTTCTGCATCTAGAAGAAAACAAAGATACATGACGAACTGACATTAACACCTGGACTTCTCTCGAATGAAATACATTATAACTAATATTTCTTCATTTTAAAAACCATTTCAATTTCATCTTCAACATTTTTCAAAATAATTTATTTGATTTAACTTTTGATGTAAAATTGGAAACATGTATATGTACTTTCACTTTTAGTAAAGATTTAATATATCACCCATAAAATAGAGCAAATAAACTCGTGGAATTTCTATCGCCCGCTTGCATGACATATTGTAGGTTAACATTATTGAGGTTTAAACATGTGAGTATTGTGCTGTTGAGACATAATTTATAGTTTGAAACTTAAAAAAAAGAAAGCCCTATACCTCATTGATTATCCGTAAATATGCACAAATCACATTGATTGGCAAACTTAGCATGAGTCGGATGTGCATACAGAATTTGGTTGAAACATCTGAACAATATCTACAGCAATTATCACACGAAAACCAAAGAGTGCCCGAGATGGGTGGAAAGACAGAGGAACACAAACATGGTTATCAAGTTTGAAGGAATTTGGCTAATATAGATTTATTAAGCGGAAACTGCAGATAATGACGTTTTTCATTAATCAAGGGGCCATAACTCTGCCAAATGGAGTCCGATTAAAGAGGTTGTCAAAATTGGCCAAGCCCTTAATGCGTTGAACTCTGTTACTAAGTTTGAAGACAATCGGATAATATTTGCGAGAGTAAATGAACAGAAACAGAAAATAATGACATTTTTCGTATTCAAGGGGCCATAACTGCGCCAAATAAAGTCCGCCGAAAGTGATCATCGAACTTGGTGACCCTTCAGAAATTTAACCCTAGGCCTATGACCAAGTTTGAAGAAAATCAGTTAATATTTGTTGTAGTTATTGCATGGAACCAAGCAGGGCAGATAATGACGTTTTTCAATATTCAAGGGGCTCTGCCAAATGGGGTCAGCTGAAAGTGGTCACCGTTTCGGTGAAAGCGGGGGATAATAATTTTAAGTACATGGAATACATTGAACAACATAAGAATTATTGTATTTCAAATCTGCATCAAAAGATCTGTGACAGAACAATACCTCCCAACAATCTTCACATGAGATGCTATAAGGTCCAGTATCACGTTTATATTGATTGATTTAACTGTTATTTTCCATTTAATGCTGCAGATTTTTTTTTTAATCTGACATTGAAGATCTCGTCTCAATATAGAACTATCTGACTAACAGGACCACACATATTTTATGTAACTTAAAATAATTTGTTAATGTGATGTATTGAATTACAAGAGGCCCAAGGGCCTTAGCGGTCACCTGAGTTATATCATAGGTACTGGTAGCTTTATTTTATTGTTTAGATGTGATGTGGAAATCAGCATGTAAACTAAGTGAAATACAATACTTGTCATGTCATCAAAGGATAAGAATTTGAAAATATTGGTAAATGTTCCCTTTGGGGCCCCGCCCTAGCCCCTGGGGATGGGGCAGGAATCCCAATTTTCCAAAGTAATACTCTCATTCACCAAAGATGATTCTGACTAAGTTTGAGTAATTTTCTGCTGAAAATGGATAAAATATATATCCAAAAGTGTTGTTTCCCTATAGGGAGAACGGATAGCTCGGGGGTCCTGAAATTTACAATTTTAAGAAAGCCCCTGATGATCTTTCCATCCATGCAGAGAAAATGACTGTAATACCTCTGAGTCTGGAGAAGAAGATTTTTGAAATATTGGTTAATTTTCCCTTTTGGGCCCCGCCCTGGCCCCTAGGGTTGGGGTAGGAATCCCAATTTTACAATTTGGTAGCCTCATATACCAAGGATGATTCTGACCAAGTTTGAAAAAATTCCATCCACTGGTTCTCGAGAAGAAGTTGATAATGTAAAAGTTTACGCACGACGGACGACAGACGACGACGGACGAAAAGTGATTGGAATAGGCCACTTGAGCAAAGCTCAGGTGACCTAAAAATAATCCTGCTTAAGTGTTATTATCGTAAAAACTATCATAATTGTGAGATTTGTTCAGGTTTTTCTTTTTAGCTAAACAAAAGTTTGAAGTTGGGGGTATGCAAATAACAAAGCCATAGATATTCTGGTTTTTAAAATATTTGTTTTGAATAATCCATTTATCCATATATGTGAGGTATGTGTTGTGACATAGTAGAATTATGTTTTCAGCACCTTAAACTTCTCTGACACCAAACAGTGAAAGAGAATTCCACATTTTCATATAGTAGTGCATTCTGGCCCCACAACAGACATCTATCTGATAAATTGTCTAACTCTTGTGTCAGGGTCGGAGTTAATTTGGGCTAGCATACGTTTTGCTAATCATCTCTCAACCAAGACTGTCAGCCATTTTGTTCTTTTGAGACAAGTGACATAACACTCAAATATTGAGTGACAACACAGCTGGTAGACCTACCTCTTTGTCTATCTATGACAACACAGCTGGTAGACCTACCTCTTTGTCTATCTGTGACCACACAGCTGGTAGACCTACCTCTTTGTCTATATGTGACAACACAGCTGGTAGACCTACCTCTTTGTCTATCTGGGACAACACAGCTGGTAGACCTACCTCTTTGTCTATATGTGACAACACAGCTGGTAGACCTACCTCTTTGCCTATCTTTGACAACACAGCTGGTAGACCTTACCTCTTTGCCTATCTTTGACAACACAGCTGGTAGACCTCCCTCTTTGTCTATCTTTGACAACACAGCTGGTAGACCTACCTCTTTGCCTATCTTTGACAACACAGCTGGTAGACCTCCCTCTTTGTCTATCTTTGACAACACAGCTGATAGACCTACCTCTTTGTCTATCTTTGACAATACAGCTAGTAGACCTACCTCTTTGTCTATCTTTGACAATACAGCTAGTAGACCTACCTCTTTGTCTATCTTTGACAACACAGCTGGTAGACCTACCTCTTTGTCTATCTGTGACAACACAGCAGCACTCTTATACTGTTCTGGGTTGTCATGGAAGCGAACCATGCCATCTTTTTGATTAATTGTAGCATAGATTTCACCATCTTCAATCTGCAAATTAAGTAAACTTATTAAGCCCTTAACTCTATGATACAAGGAGCTTCTAACTTCTTACTAACAGAGAGGCCTTGGGGAATGATATTTGGATATTAGTTATTGAGTGGAGGTCACACAAACGTTTAAACCCATTTGTCCAATGTGATTTTGAAAGTGGGACAAGTTTTGACCAACTTTTTAACCCTTTTATTCCAGCAAGCTACTAGACATATACCGTAACTCTAGGTTGTTCGGTTATGTAGAAGAAGTTGTTTTAAAAACTTTTAAAAGCATTTGACCCTTGTGATCCTGGAAGAGGTTCAAGGTCATACATTTACACAAACTTTATAGCCCTTTATCTCATCATCTTACTGGCCATTGTTTTAACATATTTGACCCTTGTGATCCTGTAAGTGGGTCCAGGTAATTCATTTTGACAAACTTTGGTTGCCCTGGATGGACTTATTACAGATGCTGTACCATAAGCCTACCGGGCCCTTCACATCACAGGGGTCAAACATTAAACTTTAAATATTTTCTTCTCAGTACCAAAATGTAAAGGGTGACTGTAATTGGCAAGTAGCATGCTTGTATAAAAGATTCTTAATTTTTTTCCCAAATACATGACCTTAAACAACTTTCAAGGTCAAAGGGACCGAATGTCTCAAAATCTTTAAACAACCTCTTCTCCATTATCAAAGGCCCAGGTTGATGATATTTGGCAAGCAGTATGTCTGGATTGAGAGTTACCTAGAATGTTCAAATGTGTTAAAATCTTTTAACAGGTTCTCCTAAATGACCAAAATTCCAAGGTAATGATACGGGGCTAATAGCATTATTTAGTCCTTTTTTGCATTCATAGGTGTCGACCTCTTAAACCTCCAATGAGGGAAATCTCCCTCATTCCATATCTCAAACAAGAGGCCCAATGGGCCTGCATCGCTCACCTGGTATTAATCTCACAATTGTAACCTTAAAAGAGGACTAAAATAAAGCTACAGAAAAAAAATAAGCATCTTGACTTAAAGTTTAAAGTAATTCAGAAACAAGAGACCCAGAGGGCCTGTATCGCTCACCTGAATATGTTTAAAACAAGAGGCCCAAGAGGGCCTGTATCGCTCACCTGAATATTTAAGCAGTCATAGCAAAATATTCTCTTTAAATATTATATTGCACTAAAAATATTTCCCTCACAAACTTTGTTGGCTCCATCTGTTGAAATTACCAGCAAAATATTATTATAAGATTCTATGCTTTTTGATTCTTCTTCAGAAGTTGCTTGACATATTTTTCCCTGTGATCTTGTAAGTAGGTCAATGTCATTTTCCTTCTCAAATTGGTTAGCTCTATTCCAAAAAGCTACCAGCCAAATCTTATGAATCCATTCCTTTTAGTTCTCAAGAACAAATCCATTAAAATGTTGTTGACCTCTGTGACCTCTAAAGTAGGTTGAGGTCATTTTCATTTGCAAACTTTGGTGAGCTCTATCCCGGGAAGTCACCAGCCAAATATTATAATTTTATGCCTTTTAATTCTTCAGAAGAAGCTGTTTGAACTGTTTGACATATTTGAACGCTGTGACCTTGAAAGTAGGTCAAGGTCATTTTCATTCGCAAACTTTGTTTGGCTCTTTCCCAGGAAGCCACCTGCCAAATATTAAGATTTTATAACTACCAGTTCTTCAGAAGAAGTCGTTTAAAGTGTT
>NW_018407642.1:4826-16187 GCF_002113885.1 Mizuhopecten yessoensis | reverse complement strand
TCCCAGCATGCTACAGGCCCAATATCAGTACCCTGGGCCTTTTGGTTATTGTGAAGAAGTTGTTTGAAGATTTTAACACATCGGACCCCAGTGACCTTGAATGTGGGTCAAGGTCTTTTATTTGAAAAAACTTGGTAGCCTTTCATCCCAGCATGCTACAGGCCCAATATAAGTACCCTGGGCCTTTTGGTTATTGTGAAGAAGTTGTTTGAAGATTTTAAGACATCTGACCCCATTGACCTTGAAAGTTGGTCAAGATCGTTCATTTTAACAAACTTGGTAGCCCTTCATCCCAGCACGCTACAGGTTCAATATCAGAACCATGGGCCTTTTGGTTATTGAGGAGAAGTTGTTTTGAAGATTTTAAGACATCTGACCCCTGTGACCTTGAAAGTTGGTCAAGGTCATACATTTGAACAAACTTGGTAGCCCTTCTTCCCTGCTACAGGCCCAATATCAGTACACTGGGCCTTTTGGTTATTGAGGAGAAGTCGTTTGAAGATTTTAAGACATCTTTGACCCCAGTGACCTTGAAAGTTGGTCAAGAACATACATTTTAACAAACTTGGTAGCCCTTCTTCCCAGCATGCTACAGACCCAATATCAGTACCCTGGGCCTTTTGGTTATTGTGAAGTAGTTTTTTGAAGAATTTAAGACATCGGACCCCAGTGACCTTGAAAGTTGGTCAAGGTCATTTATTTGAACAAACTTGGAAGCCCTTCATCCCAGCATGCTACAGGCCCAATATCAGTACCCTGGGCCTTTTGGTTATTGTAAAGAAGTTGTTTGAAGATTTTAAGACATCTAACCCCATTGACCTTGAATGTGGGTCAAGGTCATTTATTTGAACAAACTTGGTAGCCCTTCATCCCAGCATGATACATGCCCAATATAAGTACCCTTGGCCTTTTGGTTAATGAGAAGAAGCTGTTTGAAGATTTTAAGACATCTGACCCATTGACCTTGAATGTGGGTCAAGGTCATTCATTTGAACAAACTTGGTAGCCCTTCATACCAGCATGCTACAGGCCCAATTTCAGTACCCTTGGCCTTTTGGTTATTGAGAAGAAGTTGTTTGAAGATTTTACGTCATTTGACCCCAGTGACCTTGAAAGTGGGTCAAGGTCATTCATTTGAACAAACTTGGTAGCCCTTCATACCAGCATGCTACAGGCCCAATTTCAGTACCCTTGGCCTTTTGGTTATTGAGAAGAAGTTGTTTGAAGATTTTACGTCATTTGACCCCAGTGACCTTGAAAGTGGGTCAAGGTCATTCATTTGAACAAACTTGGTAGCCCTTCATCCCAGCATGATACATGCCCAATATAAGTACCCTTGGCCTTTTGGTTAATGAGAAGAAGCTGTTTGAAGATTTTAAGACATCTGACCCATTGACCTTGAATGTGGGTCAAGGTCATTCATTTGAACAAACTTGGTAGCCCTTCATCCAAGCATGCTCCTGGCCAAGTATCATCAGCCAGGGCCTCTTGGTTATTGAGAAGTAGCTGTTTTAACTAAAAAGTTGACGCCGGACGGACGCCGCACCATGCTATAAGCTCACTTGAAGGGCCAGGTGAGCTAAAAATATGCAAAGTGGAAAGTATTTGTTTTTGACTCAACTGTGTATTTAGTCACTGTTGACATAGCATAATCTTTCCCGCGAAAAAGGCTGTTCAATTAATGTTGTTTTCATGACGGTGTTTTGCATTTTAACGCGCATCATGGAATATGTTTGAATGGAACTGTGTTGCATACCCTCATAAATGTTAAAAAGATGCATTTCAAACCTTAAATATTTACGGTAGTTAATGGTCAGACATAAAATATCTAAATCAATCAACAGCAATCCATATTATAACAGTCTATACCCCTTCGGGAACCTCAAAGGTGCCTGATTCATACTCGGAACATCTTTAGATTATATGTTATTCACGTGTGAAATTTGGAACGGCACCCCAGCAGTGACTAAAAAGTAATAATAACTAAGCTAAAAATGTTAAGATTTCTAGTCTGGTCATTGTGTGTAACAATATTGATTTCCTGCTATCAAAATGTCAATAGGCCTATTCATTCTACATAATATGTTTAAAGGATAAGGATAGAATTTCAGTAAGTAAAACGGTTTGGGGAACCATTATGAGTTATATGATCTTTTACAATTATATCTTTCACAGTCAAATTAAGTTTTGTAGTAGATGTACTTCGGAAACTCGGTCTTGTTTCACACATTTCAAGTTCAGTACAAAACATCAGATTTTTCTTCAAAATATTTTCACATTTTCACATCATAGCTTTAAACACTTTTAACTGGTATTTATTCATTTTAATACAAAGGTGATCGTTTGTAGGTGTTCATTAATAAGTGTGAAAGAGGTGACTTGCCTTCTACAGATCTGAGTGGAAAACAATAGATTTGATTGTGAGTTGAATTCACACATTTTCCACAGCCTATCAACGTCTATTGTAATCACAAGGGGTCACACTTTGGACTGTTTTTTAATACTTTGTGAAGTTTGTGATTTTATAGGTTTTTATAAAGTGTAACTTCTATAACCCAGGGTTAAATTGTGGCAGGTGTACCAAATCGGGGTTTGGGCAATTTTTTTATTTCAGTCATTACCTCGCACAATCTGGTGTGATTGACACCCATGTGTATATTTGACTTTGGTCCACTTGTAAGGTTACAGGTGTGAGATTAATATCAGGTGTCCAACGCAGGCTGACTGAGCCTGTTGTTCGATACATTTCTACATATAAATACTTTAAACTTATCTTCCTAAATGAAATTATATTTCTTTTGGAAACATATCACCTGCATAAATAACCCATTTGAGGACTTTTTCAACAAAATTTTCCGAGCCACAGCTGAACTGATCAATAAACAAACTGTGATGTTGAGTCTAAATACACTGATGTGACCTATAGCCAATGATACACAGTAATGTATAAATACACTGTTGTGACCTATAGCCAATGATACACAGTAATGTATAAATACACTGTTGTGACCTATAGCCAATGATACACATCAATGTATAAATACACTGTTGTGACCTATAGCCAATGATACACATCAATGTATAAATACACTGTTGTGACCTATAGCCAATGATACACATCAATGTATAAATACACTGTTGTGACCTATAGCCAATGATACACATCAATGTATAAATACACTGTTGTGACCTATAGCCAATGATACACATCAATGTATAAATACACTGTTGTGACCTATAGCCAATGATACACATCAATGTATAAATACACTGTTGTGACCTATAGCCAATGATACACATCAATGTATAAATACACTGTTGTGACCTATAGCCAATGATACACATCAATGTATAAATACACTGTTGTGACCTATAGCCAATGATACACATCAATGTATAAATACACTGTTGTGACCTATAGCCAATGATACACATCAATGTATAAATACACTGTTGTGACCTATAGCCAATGATACACATCAATGTATAAATACACTGTTGTGACCTATAGCCAATGATACACATCAATGTATAAATACACTGTTGTGACCTATAGCCAATGATACACATCAATGTATAAATACACTGTTGTGACCTATAGCCAATGATACACAGTAATGTATAAATACACTGTTGTGACCTATAGCCAATGATACACATCAATGTATAAATACACTGTTGTGATATATACTCAACATAATAGCAATCTTAGCATACAGACCATGTGTAAGACGTATTTCTCAGCCTCCTTAGGTCCAGAAAGTTGAACTCTATTTGCCATGTCAGTTAGTGATAACGTTAAAAATGTCTGAAAATATAAAATACACTCATATAGTTTAGCTTATTGCATCTATATAAACTCATTACTAGAGGCCCAGAGAGCCTGTATTGTTCACCTGGATAATTTAGCAACCCTGGGAAATTATCGTCATTCAATATAATACAGTAACAGTTTCCAAATATTGGCTCGGTCTCTCAGCAACACCTGTCCCTAATTAGGTCCCATATGCATAATGATGCTGTGTAGAGCAGGGGCACTTGGAGGCAGAGGGGAGGGGCCCAATACTGGAAATTAAGGTAAATCTTAACAAGAGGCCCATGGGCCTTAACGGTCACCTGATATATTTATACAGAGAGTTGATTTTTGTTTTTAACATGAACAGAAATATTATTCAAAGTGTCAAAA
Source organism: Mizuhopecten yessoensis (assembly GCF_002113885.1). Taxonomy (NCBI): domain Eukaryota; kingdom Metazoa; phylum Mollusca; class Bivalvia; order Pectinida; family Pectinidae; genus Mizuhopecten; species Mizuhopecten yessoensis. Next base: position 12,001 of record NW_018407642.1, on the reverse strand, counting down.
AACAACAAAACCACCTTATTCAATATCTAGCATGCTGATTTAAGACTGAAAAGTATTTGAAACCAGCACCTCTGATTCTAAACAAGGAAAATGAAGAAATTTTATTTTAGCACACAGACTCCATTGGGCCCCACCCTACAGCCCTTGGGGGTAGGGATGGCTCAAAATTTACAAAGTATCAAACTGTCAACTTAGGATTATAATTCCAATCAAGTTATACAGATAATGCTAACCCAAATTGAATTACTTCCAATGGCAATTAAACAAATGTTGGTCCAAAATGTGATTTCCCTATATAAACTATAGTAAAGTTTACCCCCTCCCCAGGGGAAAACATGAGACCCCAGGGTCATGAAATTCGCAAATTTGGTAAAGCACCTTAAGACCCTTTCACAATTCAACCCTTTTTGGCCCTACCCATAAGCCCCGGGGGGTCAGTCAGGGCTGATATGTGCATACTATCAAACTGCTACCCAATACTGATAATGCTAACCTAAATTGAATTACTTCCAAAGGCAATTAAACAAATGTTGGTCCAAAATGTGATTTCCCTATATAAACTATAGTAAAGTTTCCCCCCCCCCCCCCCCGAGGGGGAAACGTGAGATCCCAGGGTCAAGAAATTCACAATATTAGTAAAGCACCTTAAGACCGTTCTGTCTATGAAGAGTATTTGATTCTACCATATCTGGATCTGAGAAGAAGATTTTTGAAATTTTAGTCAATTTTACCCTTTTTGGCCCCGCCCCTCAGGCCCCTGGGGGCTGGGGACCATACAATTCACAATTTTAGTTGACATTTGGCCATGGAAGGTTTCTGCAAAATTTCATTGAAATTGGTTTAGGGGTCGAAAATGTAAATTGTTTACGGACGCACGACGGATGACGGATGACGGTTGACGAACGGCGGACGACACCAGACAAAAGGCGATCGCAATAGGTCACTGGAGACTTTGTCTCAGGTGACCTAAAAATCCTTCTAAGGCAGTTGCCATTCCTGTTAACTTTCTTTGAAATCGACCCAGTAGATTAGGAGAAGTTGTCAGGACAAGGATTTTTCAACAAAGGGCCATAACTCCATAAAAAGGGTTAGGAAAAAATTACCTGGATGCCCAACTTTAGGTGGTAGTTATCATATCTGATATATTCTGTTGAAATTGGGAGCTTAGTGTTGGAGGAGTTGTATGGAGAAGTATTTTTCAACAAAGGGACATTACTCTGTAAAAAGGGTAAGATTGAAAAGAATAATACCTGGATGCACAATTTCAGGTGATAGTTATCATATTTGAATAGTTTCGTTGAAATCGGTCTCATTGTTTTGGAGGAGTTGTGTGGGAAAGAATTTTACAACAAAGGGCAATAACTCCATAAAAAGGGTCAGAACGAAAAGAATAATAATGGATGCACAATTTCAGGTGATTGTTATTTGAATAGTTTCGTTGAAATCGGTCTCACAGTTTTGGAGGAGTTGTCTGGACAAGGATTTTTCAACAAAGGGCCTTTGTAAACAAGAGATCCCAAAGGAATCTTGGCGCCCACCATTGTACCATCTTCATTAGTTCTTTGTCAGTTTGATCTTTTCTCTTCTTTCCTCTTATCTGTTTGATCGAGTCATGTTAACAGTAAATGCACCTTGAGGTAATTTTTGATCTAAACTTAATACTGCTGTGTATAAAAGACAACCTTCAAAGTGAGTTTGTCATTTCACATATTTACTAGTACAGTACTTAGTGTGAATGAAATAGAACCCATCATTGCAATATGAGAAAGATCTGTTTAGTTCTTCCTAGGCCAGTTTTTAGTATGATCAGTCTCAAAATATAACATGCAGAAGGAGGTATCAAGGGGAACATACATATCAAATTTGAGAAAGATCCCTCAAGTTATTCCTGAGAAATAGTACTAACAAACCTTTAATGTCAAAAATTGAAGATGGCTGTCGGTCGGCCATTTTGTTTATTTGATCAGTTTCAAAAGTAAACATGAACAATAAAGGATAGTGGGGAACCTGCATATAAAATTTGAGAAAGAACCCTACAGCACTTCCTTGGAAATAGCACTAACAAACCTTAACTATCAAAATCAAAGATTTCTTTATCCGATCAGTCTCATAAGAAAGCATGCACAACTTCATACCAAGGGAAACCTACATATAAAATTAAGAAAGATCTCTACAGTACTTCCTGAGAAATAGCCATAACAAACTTTCACTCTAAAAATCCAAAAAGGCTGCCTGTCGGCCATTTTGTTTATCTGATCATTCTCAAAATTAAACATGCACAACAACAGACATAGGGGAGCCTACATAACAAATTTGGGAAAGACCTCTCCAGTACTTCCTGAGAAAAAGTGATAAACTCCTGTTTACAGTTATAGTATGGCTAACTTCTTCCTCTTTACAGTCATAGTATGGGTAATTAACTCCTGTTTACAGTTATAGTATGGATAATTATCTCCTGCATGTTTACAGTTATAATATGGATAATTATCTCCTGTTTACAGTCAAAGTATGGCTAATTATTTCCTGTTTACAGTTATGATATGGGTAAATATCTCCTGTTTAGTTATAGTATGGCTAATTATCTCCTGTTTACAGTTATAGCATGGATAATTATCTCTTGTTTACAGTTATAGTATGGCTAATTATCTCCTGTTTACAGTCAAAGTATGGCTAATTATCTCCAGTTTCAATTTATGATATGGCTAATTATCGCCTGTTTACAGTTATAGTATGGCTAATTATATCCTGTTTACAGTTATAGTATGGCTAACTTCTTCCTGTTAACAGTTATAGTATGGCTACTTATCTACTGCTTACAGTTATAGTATGGCTAACTTCTATCTCTTTACAGTTATAGTATGGCTAAGTATCTCCTGTTTACAGTCATAGTATGGCTAATTATCTCCTGTTAACAGCCAAAGTATGGCTAATTATCTCCCGTTTCAATTTATGATATGGCTAATTATCTCCTGTTTATAGTCATAGTATGGCTAATTATCTCCAGTTTCAATTTATGATATGGCTAATTATCACCTGTTTACAGTTATAGTATGGCTAATTATCTCCTGCTAACAGTTATAGTATGGCTAATTATCTCCTGTTTACAGTCATAGTATGGCTAATTATCTCCTGCTTACAGTTATAGTATGGCTAATTATCTCCTGTTTACAGTAATAGTATGGCTAATTACCTCCTGTTTACAGTTATAGTATGGCTAATTATCTCCTGTTTACAGTAATAGTATGGCGTATGGCTAACGTCTTCCTCTTTACAGTAGGCTAACTTCTTCCTCTTTACAGTTATAGTATGGCTAACTTATTCCTCTTTTCAGGTATAGTATGGCTAATTATCCTCTGTTTACAGTTATAGTATGGGTAATTACCTCCTGTTTACAGTTATAGTATGGATAATTATCTCCTGTTTACAGCTATAGTATGGATAATTATCTCCTGTTTACAGTCATAGTATGGCTAATTATCTCCTGTTTACAGTTATGATATAGCTAATTATCTCCTGTTTACAGTTATAGTATGGATAATTATCTCCTGTTTACAGTTATAGTATGGCTAATTATCTCCTGTTTACAGTCATAGTATGGCTAATTATATCCTGTTTACAGTTATAGTATGGCTAACTTCTATCTCTTTACAGTTATAGTATGGCTAATTATCTCCTGTTTACAGTTATAGTATGGCTAACGTCTTCCTCTTTACAGTAATAGTATGGGTAATTACTTCCCCCTTTGAGTTAGAGTATGGCTAATTGTCTATACTTTTGAGTTAGAGTATAACTTATTACCTCCCCCTTTGAATAACTAATTACCTCCCCCTTTGAGTTAGAGTATAACTAATTACCTCCCCCTTTGAGTAAGAGTATGACTAATTACCTCCCCCCTTTGAGTTAGAGTAAGACTAATTACCTCCCCCTTTGAGTATGGGTAATTGTCTACCCTTTCGAGTGACTTACCTTTGTGAGTCTTTGGATATTTTTCTTAAACATGGATGTGATACACTGCTTTACAAGGCCCATGTTATTGTCCTAAATTGAAAAATAATTAATAAACAAAGAATGACATATCTTCAATAAGATTCATTAGTTTGGAAATATGTAAAGTTTTACTTCATACACAAACAATGTACACATTGAACGTGTCACAACGTTTCAAGACCGACTGGTCCCTTTGTCAAGCTATGACTGAGTGAACCGACAGGTCCCTTTGTCAAGCTATGACTGAGTGAGACCGACTGGTCCCTTTGTCAAGCTATGACTGAGTGAGACCGACTGGTCCCTTTGTCAAGCTATGACTGAGTGAGACCGACTGGTCCCTTTGTCAAGCTATGACTGAGTGAGCGATATGTATTTTTTACCTGCATGTACAATGATGTGATGAAATGAATTTTCGATCGATAGAGAGCGTATACACACTGCATCTTCCACAGAACAGGAACGAAAGACACAGGGAAGATTTGTTTGATTTAGTATTGTTTAACATCCTATCAACAGCTATGGGCATTTAAGGACGGCCTCCCCTGAGTGCAAGATGCATGCGTGTAGTGTATGCGTGTGTGTTTTGGGAGGCTGCGATATGTTCGTGTTTGTCTCCTTGTGATAGCACGGAACTGATGCTGACTTTATAGTGCTACCTCACTGAAACATACTACCGAAGACACCCAGTAGGACACCCCACCCGATCACAACATACTGACAACCTCCTAAATTGCTGAGTGTTAAGCAGGTGTAGAAACTACAATGTTTACAGACTCTGGTATGTCACGGCCAAGGGGCAGAACCTTAAGCCTTCCTCACAGGGGCGAACGCACAACTCCAGGCCAAAAGTGAACCATTGTCAAGGGAGACATTAGGAAGAAGAAAATTGTTTAGAAAGAATAGAAAAGATAAGATCCCAAATTAAGTCGCCTCTTATGATCATGCAATGGGGGCAACAGGTACAATTCTTACGCCCTACCTGCAGGGACAACATACAGGGAAGAACAGCACATAAAAGACGCACTCAACCGGTGTGGCTACCTCGACTGGTCAATTAATAAAGTGAAAACAGCTGTAAAACAGGAGTTGTATATCAAATTCCGTGCAAAAATTGTCAGTAGTCATACATATAGGGAAACTGGGAGGAAATTTGGTAAAAGTCTGCAAGAACGTATAGAAAATGAATAACGTCAATTTTACCAGAACTACACGGAAAACATCTGCCACCCAGTACAATAAGTCAGCATTAACAGATCACGCTTATGACCAAAATCATATCGTCAATCAGGACAATGCCAAAATAGTTGAAAGGGATCATCATACAACAGGAGGCCCAGAGGGCCTGTATCGCTCACCTGGATAATAAAGTAACCATGGGAAATTATTTTTATTACATAAAATCCCTCCAATGGTACAACAGAAGGGTTTTGAAGATTTAAACCTCAAATTCCCCTATTGGGCCCCACAACTCTGCACCCAGAGGAGCCACACCCTCCATTTATACAAAATTTAGTCTCCTTTGCCCAAGGATGCTCCAGGCCAAATTTGGATAAAATCTGTCCAATGATACAGAAGGAGAAGGATTTTAAAAGATTTAAACCTGAATTTCCCCTTTTGAGCACGCCCCTCTGCGACCACACCCAGAGTTTTATACAAAATTGAGTCCCTGTGGCCGAAGGACTCTCCAGACCAAATAGAGATCAAATACCTTTATCTCTATAGTAGGAGAAGAATTTTAAAGGTTTTACCTCAATTTCCCCTGTTCGGCCCCAATCCTCTACCCCCAGGGGGGCTATACCCATTATGTATACAAAATTGAGCCCCTATTGCCCCAGGATGCTCCAGAACAAATTTCGATAAAATCCCTTATATTAATCCCTATGGTAGAAGGATTTACCTCTTTTTCCCCTGTTCGGCCCCACCCCTCTACCCCAGGGGGCCACACCCACCGTTTATACAAAATTTAGTCCCCTTGGCCTATCTGATGCAGTGTGTATACACTCTCTATCTATAACAGGGGAGGCGGCTAGACCTTCACCCTCCCTGTAACCTATCTGATGCAGTGTGTATACACTCTCTATAACAAGGGAGGGGGCTAGGCCTACACCCTACCTGTTGCCTATCTGATGCAGTGTGTATACACTCTCTATCTATGAAAGGGGAGGGGACTAGACCTACACCCTACCTGTAACCTTTCTGATGCAGTGTGTATAAACTCTCTATCTATAACAGGGGAGGGGACTAGACCTTCACCCTACCTGTAACCTATCTGATGCAGTGTGTATACACTCTCTATAACAGGAGAGGGGACTAGACCTACACCCTACCTGTTACCTATCTGATGCAATGTGTATAAACTATCTATCTATAACAGGGGAGGGGATTAGACCTACACCCTACCTGTTGCCTATCTGATGCAGTGTGTATAAACTCTCTATAACATGGGAGGGGACTAGGCCTACACCCTACCTGTTACCTTTCTGATGCAGTGTGTATAAACTCTCTATAACATGGGAGGGGACTAGGCCTACACCCTACCTGTTACCTTTCTGATGCAGTGTGTATAAACTCTCTATCTATAACAGGGGAGGGGACTAGACCTACACCCTACCTGTTACCTATCTGATGCAATGTGTATAAACTATCTATCTATAACAGGGGAGGGGGCTAGACCTACACCCTACCTGTTACCTATCTGATGCAATGTGTATAAACTATCTATCTATAACAGGGGAGGGGGCTAGACCTACACCCTACCTGTTACCTATCTGATGCAGTATGTATAACTCTCTTTAACAGGGGAGGGGGCTAGGCCTACACCCTACCTGTTGCCTATCTGATGCAGTGTGTATACACTCTCTATCTATGAAAGGGGAGGGGACTAGACCTACACCCTACCTGTAACCTTTCTGATGCAGTGTGTATAAACTCTCTATCTATAACAGGGGAGGGGACTAGACCTTCACCCTACCTGTAACCTATCTGATGCAGTGTGTATACACTCTCTATCTATAACAGGGGAGGCGGCTAGACCTTCACCCTCCCTGTAACCTATCTGATGCAGTGTGTATACACTCTCTATAACAGGAGAGGGGACTAGACCTACACCCTACCTGTTACCTATCTGATGCAGTGTGTTTAAACTCTATTTAACAGGGGAGGGGGCTAGGCCTACACCCTACCTGTTG
>NW_018407642.1:0-534 GCF_002113885.1 Mizuhopecten yessoensis | reverse complement strand
ACTCTCTTTCTATAACATGGAGGGGGCTAGATCTACACCCTACCTTTCACCTATCTGATACACTGTGTATACACTCCATATCTATAACAGGGAGGGGGCTAGAACTACAACCTACCAGTAACCTATCTGATGCAGTGTGTATCCACTCTCTATCTTTAATAGGGAGGGGGCTAGATCTACACCCTTCCTGTAAGCTATCTGATGCAGTGTGTACACACTCTCTATCTATAACAGGGAGGGGGCTAGACCTACAACCTACGAGTAACCTATCTGATGCAGTGTGTATACATTCTCTATCTATAACAGGGAGGGGGCTAGATCTCCGCCCTCCCTTTCACCTATCTGATACACTGTGAATACACTCCATATCTATAACAGGGAGGGGGCTAGATCTACCCCCTACCTGTAAGCTATCTGATGCAGTGTGTATACACTCTCTATCTAAAACATGGAGGGGGCTAGATCTACACCCTACCTGTAACCTATTGGACACTGTGTATACACTCTCTATCTATAACGGGGAGGGGGCTAGAT
>NW_018407641.1:220907-222398 GCF_002113885.1 Mizuhopecten yessoensis | reverse complement strand
TTCTCTGTGATATAGATATACATGGTTACTATGGGATATATTCTCCTTCCTGAAGGTCAGTATTGATGTCATTGCTAATACCAAGATCTCTGTGGATATATGGGTAATTGTACGTAATACCTCACCACTAAACCAGGCCGACTCTGCTTCTGTCAATTTTACGATCTATTCATGGGGAATTGGTCTTCCACTGCCAAAATTAATGAGATCAGAGGGTAACTCTCCGAAGTTAATCAGCCGTTCTGATTGGCTGTGCCCCTGTGTACAATAAATAAAGGCTTAATGATGAGCAGTTATTTCTCCATCCCCGACAAAAGTTAATGGAAAGCTTAACCATACTGTAAAGAGCGGTCTGTCAAATCTTTGATGGCTGGCATACTGTTTTTCTAAGACTTATGATGTGTCTAGTTTTCTGCATTAGTGATTCTGTCTCAAGGGTAAACCGAGACATTCACTCGCTCACAGAGAGACTGCAATACATAACTTCTGTCTTGATCTGCTGTATTGTGTGATATGAGGATTTTATTATTCCTTAATTATAGCTGTTGTAATTTACATGATTTAGATACTCCCTAGTTCCACAAGCATTACTGCTAAATAATCTGTCTGCTGCCCCTACTACAATATATACTTTTCACTTTTTGTCCCCTGCAATGGTGGACGTCAGAAAATAACTGACCTGCTAAATCCCATTGCATGATCATGAGAGGTGACTTATGGGACTCACTGCTGAATCAACATACATTTATGCCCTATTCTAAAGAGACTTGAATTATATGCTGTCCCCATCATACCACTTGGCACCTCTGTCTTGTGTTTTTTATTGGTAACTCACTATTGGAGGTTTGCTAGGCACCTCTAATTAGCCTATTATCAGAACAATATGACCGGGTGTAGTGTTATTATACCGTGTCCAAGTTATAACATTTCAGTGAGATATGGAGCGTTAAAGTTACCGTTGGATTGGCCAATCATCTCTTTGGTCACTTTCTGTATAATCGGTAAAGAATATATTTAACATATCAAATAAATGGGCATATTGGTCGAGTGGTTAACACTCTGGCCTTCCTTAGGTGGCCGGGGTTCGATCCCCGAAGTTGTCGTACACATGGATAGTTAGATAAAGTGTTTTACTCCTGCCTATACAACTCCAACAACCCAGGTGGATTATAAAATGGTCTGGGGTGGATTTTGCAGTATCTGTGCTGTAGCATTCAAGTGAGGTGGCACTATCAATGATACCATTGGAAGCATGGTCCCACAAACAGAATGCAATACATCTCCAGCACACATGCAGGTATGCACACATAGGGAATTATTAGCCAGGTGGCATAGGACCAGTTAGCGCATGATAAGACAGCTCCTGTGAATTCCACAAAATTGTACTGATTATGCTAGTTGTATTGATTGTGTAAATTGTATATCTACGAACTGTAAAGCGCTTTAGAGGGGCTTATTCTAGCTAGCTAGGGTGCTACATCAAATGTTGTA
>NW_018407641.1:218276-219263 GCF_002113885.1 Mizuhopecten yessoensis | reverse complement strand
TTCAGGTGAGCGATACAGGCCCTCTTGGGCCTCTTGTTATAAACAAATTTGTTGATTTGGTTGTTCACCTGTTATCGTCCAGTGGTCTGTTGCGTAATAGGATAGATGATGCAGACCCATTTCCAGTATCACGGTTTATATGGGGATGTACGACACTCACAGACGATCAGCAATGTTCAGCAATCTGTGTAGTATTGGACTCGTCTTCAGAATGGAGAAGATCGATCTGAAAATTTGATACTAATGTGTCTGCTCTGGTCTCTCCGTCACTGTCACTGAAGTACGTAATACTTGGATGTGTATATATATCGGTGGAAATAACATGCATGAAAGTAGATAAAACTTCAGTAGCATCACACAGTGTGGACAAAATATCTGTTTGCCAATATTCAGAGCAACCTGCTTTATTTCAGAAAGTGCAGACACTGTCTGTATATAGATGATTTACAGTACAACATACTGAAACATCAGGTACAAACCAGAAACATTAAATTACACATAACAGACACACATGGGACACTTTAGAGGGTGACAGTGCCTTTGAGGGTCTTTTTGACTATTTTATGAAACCGAGAGTCCGTAATTTAAGGAACAAGATTATGGAATGTGTAGAAATGTTGTTTTCACATCAGTTTCAATAAGAACAGTTCATAATTCAATATACAACAATTAATTAGTGTAAAATACCTTGGCTGCTGCAATCATTCTGATTAAGTCTTACTTGGAAAACACATTGCTGCTCAAACCAACCATATAAACATCTCTTTGCAAAGTTAACAATTTGCACTATCACCTTGTTGTCACCTATAGCTAGCTGTTGCTAGGGCTCAGCGCCTTTCATTAATAAAAAAGTGACAATGAGTAAAGAACAATGTGTCTCATCCAATCAAATTTAATATGTTTTTGTATGTTTTTGAATATGCGTTGTTTACCAACTGTGCAGAGTTCAGATTAGACAGGTTATGCTGTGACTAATTATATCCTGTT
>NW_018407641.1:213772-215249 GCF_002113885.1 Mizuhopecten yessoensis | reverse complement strand
GTGGACACTTTAATCTCTCCTATATGTACTCAGGGTAAACTTTAACAGGAATTATACAAGCCTGAAATCCCCAACTGTAGTTGGATCACATGTGATTTCACTGGATTAGGTCGCGGTAATGATAAACGTTTATCAGGTGGAGTGGACAATCATGTGAGACACTAGCATACATTAACAGGATTGTGGCCATCTGCTGCTTCTAAGCATTATAAAATGTGTGTTTTAATTAGTTCTATCAGCTGACTCCTGTCCACTCTGTGACAATTTATTTTTTTATCGTTATGAATGCATAGCTTATATTTGTTCTGTTTTGATTGTTGGTTAGGTTTAACAGAAAATGGTCCATCTCTCATGCTAGTATGTCTATGTTAGTACTAATATTAAAACCTGGCCTCCTCTGCCCCGACTGGGTATTAAATTGATCCCATGCTTTGAAATGGAGCAAGCCCGGTGTGATTAATTGACAGCACATTAGTCCGCATCCATAAATAAGGTTGTAGTATGAACTATTTCGGTTGATATCCTGCACAACTTGAAGTTACCTCTGCCTAAAATGTCGTCAAATTATCAAGTTAACATAGCAAGCGTAATCAAAGTCTGAATTGTCCGCCATGTTGGAAAGTTCGTCTCTCTTCCGATATAAGTCAGATGTCTAAATATAGGTGTCATGACCCAATATGGAAATTGTAGTAAACATGGCGGCATCAGTAGTAATACTCATACCTGCTAACCCCTGAATCTCCCAATGGGGGTTATGACCCCCATTGGGAAATTCTGTGGGGGGTGATAACGCGCAACGAAAAATTCACGTCAGAATTAATCATTTAATTTTTCACGCCGTCACAGCATAATATATGTTGTGTCTTCTGGTAGGATTTAGGACCTTTTTTTAAATAAATAAAACAAATCTTTTCACACATTTTGTTTTATTACATTCTCTCTTTTCAAAATACTTTTTTCCCTGTACATACAGGTAGTTTGAGTTAATTGTAGAAAACTTTGCATCTTTCATCATTGATGCATACTGGGAGCATGAACTCCTCTAGAAGCTCCTCTATCTATTTCTCTCTTATCTTTATGTACTTCATTGGGAATCTGACTGCCTGCAGGTTGGAAACTGGAAAAAATAAAAAAAATAAAAATATGCATTTAATGTTAAATACAGGTTTTTAGGTCACCTGAGACAAAGTCTCAAGTGACCTATTGCGATCGCCTTTTGTCCGTCGTCGTCCGTCTTCCGTCGTCCGTTGTGCGTCCGTAAACAATTTACATTTTCGACTTCTTCTCCAAAACCCCCGAACCAATTTCAATGAAATTTTGCAGGGACCTTCCATGGACAAAGGTCAACAAAAATTGTAGCCGGTTTAGTCCTAAGCCCCCAGGGGCCTGAGGGGCGGGGCCAAAAAGGGTCAAATTGACTAAAATTTCAAAAATCTTCTTCTCCAAAACCCCTGAACCAATTTCAATGAAATTTTGC
>NW_018407641.1:200170-209759 GCF_002113885.1 Mizuhopecten yessoensis | reverse complement strand
CAACATCATTACATTATAAAACAGAAGACACCTAACGACATGTGTACAACATCATTACATTATAAAACAGAAGACAGCTAACGACATGTGTACATTATCATTACATTATAAAACAGAAGACAGCTAACGACATATGTGCAACATCATTACATTATAAAACAGAAGACAGCTAACGACATATGTGCAACATCATTACATTATAAAACAGAAGACAGCAAACGACATGTGTACAACATCATTACATTATAAAACAGAAGACAGCTGCCTGGAACTACCTACTATAGATATGATAATTGTTACAGGGTTAATATTCCCAAGGGACTAAGCTGGTACAGCCAAATATCACTTTTATAATAAATAAAGTCTCAAGTTCTGTATTAGTTTGATTTGTCCGTAACTCCCTCCTTAACCCGTATCACTTAGACAGTGACCCCATGCAGTGACCCCAGTATGTTATTGTACCAGTTGACGATTGTGGTTAACATCCTTGATCCATTTATATCAGTCTGGGACAAATATTCACAAATGCTCATTTTAACAAATTCTATTGATAAACAAAAATTTGGGCAACAGGCACATGTTGCTGACCATTATAGCAACCCTTACAAGTTGTGCTGCGAATGTTATGTCTGACAAGTCATGAACGTGACAACAAATCAGCTTTGGAAGAATGGTTTATTGCTAAACTGATTAAAAAGTTTTGATACTGTAGGTTTATGATTGTATTAAGTGTGTTATAAATCAGGGTCAAATATTATTATGTTTATATGGCAATAAGCCCTGACCCATGTCAAACACAGTTCAGTAGAAATACTGATAAATGCTATTTCATAGTCCTGCAATAAGCCCACCCCTTACTTTGAGTTAGAGTTGATGTGGTGGCCTCTTGGGTTATTACAGGATAACTACGGTATACACTGTACAATATGTACTTCCTAAATTCTGATGGAATTATATACCTTTCCTAATGCAATGATCATGGCCAAAAGTGTGCATTGTCACTTTTGAATATAGATCAATGTGTTCTTAAAACAAGCTCAGCACATCAAGATTGGGGATATATATTAATTAACCACTTTCCTTGTGAATTTTGAACCTGGTGACTGTTTATTTTTAAAACTGAACAGACCATGATTTCCCCTCAAGGCATACTATATTGGTGGATGTGTTTTGGAATTTTTCACCAGAATCTTTCTGAATGTGACTCAGCTATGTGTGCTCACTAATAAAATGGTATTCACATCTTAGGTGGGTTTTTTCACCATACGCCTGATCTTGCAATTTAATGTAAATGTATCTGTATGCTTGGCATCTTATCAATATTCTCAGAACTTCCGTGGCGTTTGGAAATTGGCACCATCCTTATTTTAAATTGGAAAAAAAATTACAGGGTATCCGTGATAACAACATGATTATGATTTATGATCGATAACAGCTTTCAAGTCCAGGAAAGGTCTAAGATATTTGACTGATGGAACCCAGTGTGGTGATAGAAACTGATCTTTATCATAAATATGAAATATTGTACAATTTTTGGGAGTGTTCAAATATGTCATGTGAAAGTTTGTCGCAGCCTTGTTAGATTTGTAGGGATCTTTTTCCAACGTTTAGTTCAATCAAATCAGAAAAATGCTCTTCTTCCAAATTAATTTTGATAATAGAAATAATGAAGGAAAAAATCATACCAATTAGCAGAGATTTAAAAATAAATATTGTTGCCATTTATAGCTACGCCATGTACATGTCCCTGTATTGATTTTATTACATTCGTGAACTACAGCACAGAAATCTATGCTAGGGATTTGTATATATACAACACAAAAATTGTCTCGAGAGATAAAATGGTTTCCTTGAAACGTTTCTCTACAGATAAATGACCTCCAGCTTGCACAAATCTGCATTTTTTGTGTAAAATAAACCACCAGTGTGCCGATAAACAACGGAGCCTGTATAATTTTGATCAGTAAAGTTTATATCAAAATTCTCCAGACTTGTGTGTGTATAATATATACACTGTACCCTATATCATATGTTAAGTAATAACTAGGGGAGATTCACATACCTTGGCTAGTGCCAGGATCGTTTTATTTTTTTCCAACAAATGCAAACAATTGGCAATGGGTGATAATTTACATATTTTCCAAAAAAAAATGTCTTTACCCAAAATAGATATTGTTCAGCACGCACGTCTTAAATTCAGAACTCTCCATGGTTTTTCAGGATAGCTTGTCCAATCTAAAGGTATGGCTACATCTACACACTGACAGAACACACAGAGTTCCTGCACGAGTTTCAGACATCTACACACTGACAGAACACACAGAGTTCCTGCACGAGTTTCAGACATCTACACACTGACAGAACACACAGAGTTCCTGCATGAGTTTCAGACTTAGTGTTTGACATGAACATTTTCTGTTCCTGAATTTCAGCCTTAGTTGAGATGTTCAAAACCTGATATCTTACCAGCCATAGGTTACGATAAAATAAAATAAAAATAAATAATTTTTTATTAAGGTTGAACTTTAAAGCTAAAATGATATATATAAGGATTCAAATTTGCATTAATGACTCGTTAACTCATTCACTCCTGAAATTTCATAATGACCTATTCCAACCTTTGAATTGGATGAGTTCAAATGTGTCTTCAGGAAATATCACATCAGTAGTGTTACCACATTAAATGTTGATACATCAATTTTTTATTTAAATATATATGAATCTTTTGAAGTGATATTCATCTACAACTTCACAAGAATTTTCAAAGAGATTTAGATCTTATGCAATTGCAGTGAAACACAAGAAGAAAAAATATCTGCTAAATGAAATTGATTTTGTTCTAGATCTGTAGCATAAATATCTTGCTTCTGGTTAGAGTCAAAAACAATGTTCAGGCCAAAACAGTTAACATTTAATGTTTTAAAATTTGATTGTTCAGGAAATTAACATTCTTGTTACAGCTATTTCTAAATTCCTATTTCTAGAAACATGCAAACAAATCACTGTGGAAGGTATGGATGTTATGAGCTTGCGGTCATGATGAAGTCAGAAGACGGTCACACAAATGAAATGCCTGTTTTATAGATGGATACATTCAGTACCTTAATCAAAGCTCCCGTCACTCCACGCTGTATAATCTGAAATTGATTTGGAAGCTTTGAAGCAAGATTAATACCGGATTAAAAATGTGTCCAATATTTTACCGTAGAAGACCAGACATCCTGAGTTGTATATTTATAGATCGCTTTGAGCATTTTTTAGAAATTGTGTTTTAGAGTGGAAATGCGGTTTGCTTGATTAAAATTGAAAATGAGTAATGGATTAATCTTTGTTTCCCTGATTAATCTTTCTCTCCCCGTTGTAAAGCTTGTTGACCTTTACTGATCACAATGTATTCGAACAGATCCTGTGATATTAACAACAGAACAGATCCTGTGACATTAACAACAGAACAGATCCTGTGATATTAACAACAGAACAGATCCTGTGACATTAACAACAGAACAGATCCTGTGACATTAACAACAGAACAGATCCTGTGACATTAACAACAGAACAGATCCTGTGACATTAACAACAGAACAGATCCTGTGACATTAACAACAGAACAGATCCTGTGACATTAACAACAGAACAGATCCTGTGACATTAACAACAGAACAGATCCTGTGACATTAACAACAGAACAGATCCTGTGACATTAACAACAGAACAGATCCTGTGACATTAACAACAGAACAGATCCTGTGACATTAACAACAGAACAGATCCTGTGACATTAACAACAGAACAGATCCTGTGACATTAACAACAGAACAGATCCTGTGACATTAACAACAGAACAGATCCTGTGACATTAACAACAGAACAGATCCTGTGACATTAACAACAGAACAGATCCTGTGACATTAACAACAGAACAGATCCTGTGACATTAACAACAGAACAGATCCTGTGACATTAACAACAGAACAGATCCTGTGACATTAACAACAGAACAGATCCTGTGACATTAACAACAGAACAGATCCTGTGACATTAACAACAGAACAGATCCTGTGACATTAACAACAGAACAGATCCTGTGACATTAACAACAGAACAGATCCTGTGACATTAACAACAGAACAGATCCTGTGACATTAACAACAGAACAGATCCTGTGACATTAACAACAGAACAGATCCTGTGACATTAACAACAGAACAGATCCTGTGACATTAACAACAGAACAGATCCTGTGACATTAACAACAGAACAGATCCTGTGACATTAACAACAGAACAGATCCTGTGACATTAACAACAGAACAGATCCTGTGACATTAACAACAGAACAGATCCTGTGACATTAACAACAGAACAGATCCTGTGACATTAACAACAGAACAGATCCTGTGACATTAACAACAGAACAGATCCTGTGACATTAACAACAGAACAGATCCTGTGACATTAACAACAGAACAGATCCTGTGACATTAACAACAGAACAGATCCTGTGACATTAACAACAGAACAGATCCTGTGATATTAACAACAGAACAAGCAATCACTATAAATCCCTATCAGTTACAATTCCAGACCGTCGCAGGAATTCATGGCAAAGATATTCATTGTAAGCGACTGGCATTTATCCTGGCATAAACATTGAAATAAAAAGTTTTTCATTTACAGTGATATATGGTCTATATATGACTATTTCCTGATCTTTGTATATTGAAGTGTCTGTATTATCATTGTAAGTGATATTTCCTGAACATCTCAACATCACTTAAATGTTTGCTGTCAAATGGGGGTTGGATTTTGTGAGTCAGGAGAAGTATCAAGTGACTACGATTTAATTTGTTCTCTAGCCCCAGCTGATTTTGTTCTCTAGCTTGGACATAGGGATTGTAAAGGGATTTATGCACAAGTTGTCCTTCATTTTCTGTCTTTATGTCTTGAAGCGTTGCTAGGGTTACCAAATGTTACTTGTAGTTGTGCCAGTGTATCAGACATATGAAGGTCATTACAGGGTAGAGCTATGACCCTCTTTGTTGCTCAATGCTGGTTATTTAGCTAGCCTATAGCTTACAATTTGTATTGTATTCAAAAAGGTTATGTGAAATATGGTTCCTCATATTTTATCAGATTAATTTAAAACTTGAGAGACTCTTAACAACCATCATAAATTATTACTCTACCCATTTTACAAGTCTGACAGTTCCCTCGCTCTCCTTAGACACATGAACTATTACTCTAATCATTTTTCAAGTCTGACAGTTCCCTCGCTCTCCTAAGACACATGAATTATTACTCTACCCACTTTACAAGTCTGACAGTTCCCTCGCACTCCTTAGACACATGAATTATTACTCTACCCATAGTTCCCTCGCTCTCCTTAGACACATGAATTATTGCTCTGCCCATTTTACAAGTCTGACAGTTCCCTCCCTCTCCTTAGACACATGAATTATTACTCTACCTTAGACACATGAATTGTTACTCTAACCATTTTACAAGTCTGACTGTTCCCTCGCTCTCCTTAGACACATGGATTATTACTCTAACCATTTTACAAGTCTGACTGTTCCCTCGCTCTCCTTAGACACATGGATTATTACTCTAACCATTTTACAAGTCCGACAGTTCCCTCGCTCTCCTTAGACACAGGAATTATTACTCTACCCATTTTACAAGTCTGACGATATTTTATCAGATTAATTTAAAACTTGAGAGACTCTTAACAACCATCATAAATTATTACTCTACCCATTTGACAAGTCTGACAGTTCCCTCGCTCTCCTTACACACATGAATTATTACTCTAACCATTTTACAAGTCCGACAGTTCCCTCGCTCTCCTAAGACACATGAATTATTACTCTACCTATTTTACAAGTCTGACAGTTCCCTCCCTCTCCTTAGACACATGAATTATTACTCTACCTTAGACACATGAATTGTTACTCTACCCATTTTACAAGTCTGACGATATTTTATCAGATTAATTTAAAACTTGAGAGACTCTTAACAACCATCATAATTTATTACTCTACCCATTTTACAAGTCTGGCAGTTCCCTCGCTCTCCTTAGACACATGGATTATTACTCTAACCATTTTACAAGTCTGACTGTTCCCTCGCTCTCCTTAGACACATGGATTATTACTCTACCCATTTTACAAGTCTGACAGTTTCCTCGCTCTCCTTAGACACATGAATTATTACTCTAACCATTTTACAAGTCCGACAGTTCCCTCGCTCTCCTAAGACACATGAATTATTACTCTACCCACTTTACAAGTCTGACAGTTCCCTCGCTCTCCTTAGACACATGAATTGTTACTCTAACCATTTTACAAGTCTGACAGTTCCCTCGCTCTCCTCAGACACATGAATTATTACTCTACCCATTTTACAAGTCTGACAGTTTCCTCGCTCTCCTTAGACACATGAATTGTTACTCTAACCATTTTACAAGTCTGACGATTCCCTCGCTCTCCTTAGACACATGAATTATTTCTCTAACCATTTTACAAGTCTGACAGTTACCTCGCTCTCCTCAGACACATGAACTATTACTCTAACCATTGTACGTTATTACTCTACCCATTTTACAAGGCTGACAGTTCACTCGCTCTCCTTAGACACAGGAATTATTACTCTAACCATTTTACAAGTCTGACTGTTCCCTCGCTCTCCTTAGACACAGGAATTATTACTCTAACCATTTTACCCCCCTGATGATTCCCTGGCTCTCCTTAGACACATGAATTATTACTCTACCTTAGACACATGAATTGTTACTCTAACCATTTTACAAGTCTGACGATTCCCTCGCTCTCCTTAGACACATGAACTATTACTCTAACCATTGTACAAGTCTTACAGTTCCCTCGCTCTCCTAAGACACATGAATTATTACTCTACCTTAGACACATGAATTGTTACTCTAACCATTTTACAAGTCTGACAGTTCCCTTGCTCTCCTTAGACACATGGATTATTACTCTAACCATTTTACAAGTGTGATGATTCCCTGGCTCTCCTTAGACACATTAATTATTACTCTAACCATTTTACAAGTGTGATGATTCCCTGGCTCTCCTTAGACACATGAATTATTACTCTAACCATTTTAACCCATTTTACAAGTCTGACAGTTCACTCGCTCTCCTTAGACACAGGAATTATTACTCTAACCATTTTACCCCCCTGATGATTCCCTGGCTCTCCTTAGACACATGACTTATTACTCTAACCATTTTACAAGTGTGATGATTCCCTGGCTCTCCTTAGACACATGAATTATTACTCTACCCATTTTACAAGTCTGACGGTTCCCTTAGACACATGAATTATTACTCTACCTTAGACACATGAATTGTTACTCTAACCATTTTACAAGTATGACAGTTCCCTCGCTCTCCTCAGACACATGAACTATTACTCTAACCATTGTACGTTATTACTCTACCCATTTTACAAGGCTGACTGTTCCCTCGCTCTCCTAAGACACATGAATTATTACTCTACCTTAGACACATGAATTGTTACTCTAACCATTTTACAAGTCTGACGATTCCCTCGCTCTCCTTAGACACATGGATTATTACTCTAACCATTTTACAAGGCTGACAGTTCCCTTGCTCTCCTTAGACACATGGATTATTACTCTAACCATTTTACAAGGCTGACAGTTCCCTTGCTCTCCTTAGACACATGGATTATTACTCTAACCATTTTACAAGTCTGATGATTCCCTGGCTCTCCTTAGACACATGAATTATTACTCTAACCATTTTAACCCATTTTACAAGTCTGACAGTTCACTCGCTCTCCTTAGACACATGAATTGTTACTCTAACCATTTTACAAGTCTGACGGTTCCCTTAGACACATGAATTATTACTCTAACCAGTTTACAAGTCTGACAGTTCCCTTGCTCTCCTTAGACACATGGATTATTACTCTACCCATTTTACAAGGCTGACTGTTCCCTCGCTCTCCTAAGACACATGAATTATTACTCTACCCATTTTACAAGTCTGAAGGTTCCCTCGCTCTCCTTAGACACAGGAATTATTACTCTAACCATTTTACAAGTCTGATGATTCCCTGGCTCTCCTTAGACACATGAATTATTACTCTAACCATTTTAACCCATTTTACAAGTCTGACAGTTCACTCGCTCTCCTTAGACACATGAATTGTTACTCTACCCATTTTACAAGTCTGACAGTTCACTCGCTCTCCTTAGACACATGAATTGTTACTCTAACCATTTTACAAGTCTGACTGTTCCCTCGCTCTCCTTAGACACATGAATTATTACTCTAACCATTTTAACCCATTTTACAAGTCTGACAGTTCACTCGCTCTCCTTAGACACAGGAATTATCACTCTACCCATTTTACTAGTCTGACGGTTCCCTCGCTCTCCTCAGACACATGAATTATTACTCTACCCATAGTTCCCTCGCTCTCCTTAGACACAGGAATTATTACTCTAACCATTTTACGAGTCTGATGATTCCCTGGCTCTCCTTAGACACATGAATTATTACTCTACCCATTTTACCAGTCTGACGGTTCCCTCGCTCTCCTTAGACACATGAACTATTACTCTAATCATTTTTCAAGTCTGACAGTTCCCTCGCTCTCGTGAGACACAGGAATTATTACTCTACCCATTTTACAAGGCTGACAGTTCACTCGCTCTCCTTAGACACATGAATTGTTACTCTAACCATTTTACAAGTCTGACGATTCCCTCGCTCTCCTTAGACACATGAACTATTACTCTACCCATTTTACAAGTCTGACAGTTCACTCGCTCTCCTTAGACACATGAATTATTTCTCTAACCATTTTACAAGTCTGACAGTTACCTCGCTCTCCTCAGACACATGAACTATTACTCTAACCATTGTACATTATTACTCTACCCATTTTACAAGGCTGACAGTTCACTCGCTCTCCTTAGACACAGGAATTATTACTCTAACCATTTTACCCCCCTGATGATTCCCTGGCTCTCCTTAGACACATGAATTATTTCTCTAACCATTTTACAAGTCTGACAGTTACCTCGCTCTCCTCAGACACATGAACTATTACTCTAACCATTGTACGTTATTACTCTACCCATTTTACAAGGCTGACAGTTCACTCGCTCTCCTTAGACACAGGAATTATTACTCTAACCATTTTACAAGTCTGATGATTCCCTGGCTCTCCTTAGACACATGAATTATTACTCTAACCATTTTACAAGTCTGACGGTTCCCTCGCTCTCCTTAGACACAGGAATTATTACTCTAACCATTTTACAAGTCTGATGATTCCCTGGCTCTCCTTAGACACATGAATTATTACTCTACCCATTGTACAAGTCTGACAGTTTCCTCGCTCTACTTAGACACATGGATTATTACTCTACCCATTTTACAAGTCTGACGGTTCCCTCGCTCTCCTCATACACATGAATTATTACTCTACCCATTTTACAAGTCTGACGGTTCTCTCGCTCTCCTTAGACACATGAATTATTACTCTACCCATTGTACAAGTCTGACAGTTTCCTCGCTCTCCTTAGACACATG
>NW_018407641.1:186911-195374 GCF_002113885.1 Mizuhopecten yessoensis | reverse complement strand
TACAAGTCTGACAGTTCCCTCGCTCTCCTTAGACACATGAATTATTACTCTACCCATTTTACAAGTCTGACAGTTCCCTCGCTCTCCTTAGACACATGAACTATTACTCTAACCATTGTACAAGTCTGACAGTTCCCTCGCTCTCCTTAGACACATGGATTATTACTCTACCCATTTTACAAGTCTGACAGTTTCCTCGCACTCCTTAGACACAGGAATGCAAGAAAAACTAGCATGTACCTAAATATTACACTTGTTCTGTCTGATTTTTTTTTTCATCATAAATTGTTTTTGTTTATTTCAGTTACGCTCCACAATGCAGTTCCATTTATCGGCTTTGGATTTCTAGACAACTTCATCATGATCATGGCGGTAAGTTATACCCGGTACTCTATTTTAGTTTCTATAGTGTATTGTTTTGCTCGTGAATGTGGACATTGCTTACAGCTATATGATACTCAGAGAAGCAAAACTCATATCAACGTACAATTTCGTCTATATATGATGTTCCAAATGCCATAATTTATTTAAGTATTTACAAAGCCAAACCTTGCTAAGAGATTGTAACTAATTGGGAAGATAAAAAATTGAAAAGTTTGATATATGAAATAACGTAAAAATTAAGGTTTTATTTGACAAAAAAGGAACTTTGACATAAATTGGGTATTCCATGTATCAAAGGTGTAACTATGGAGATTTGACTTTAAAGCAGTTGTATAATGGTACAAACTTAGAATAGAAATGTCGTAGCCGTGTTGCTTCCTGTTTTTGTGCGTACCTTGATGTTTTTGCTCTACCGATTGAAGTACACGTAACAGAATCGTTCATTAATTGCGTCTTTCAGTTAAAAATGTTCTAATTAGAAGATGACTAGATTTCGATCGATCCATGCAGGTCTCCACATCTTGATTAGATAGGGGATTACAAGTGACCTTAAAACACTACTTCATTCTGGAGTTATTTCTGGATCAGCAGGGAGGGGGAGGAGAGAGGGGGAAAATGTTATTTCTGACCAGTTTCTTGAAGCATCAATCTCCTTCAGCTGATTTTCCCCACAAAACGTGATGTTCATTCTTCTTTTACTTTATAACACAGCAAAATGATGTTTTTTCAGGAATGGTTCATAATCACATTCTATTGGGATTTCTTTGAACTTTTTTTAATAGTTCAAACTTCCATTCCTATATATAGCTTGCAAAATTTTTCATGATTAGACACAGACACACCACAACAGGATTGGCCTTTAAATTGGAAGCCAAGAGATCATTTGTCTTCCACAAAAAATGTGTTATTTCAAATTAAGATGTGTCGTCTGCCATTCTGTTTCTGATACCAATGCGACAGTCTAGACCTTTTGTCAATATTTCACAAGAAACATTCAATTGTCAATTTTCCACCGAAATGTCTCTGTAACTGCCATCGGAGAACCTGGCTGTAAATCGCTGTAATTTGGAATCTAATTTGGGACATTGTCATTCGTCAGCAAATCATTATAATGTCCTTGTCCACAGGTGGAAAATAAATCTTCAGTTTCTGACTCAAAGTATTGTATACCACACCACAGAGACCCAGTTGTGTATTGGGACATTGCAGTACCTGGGGATCAATGTTAATACATTCAGTCATTACCCTTCTATATTAATGTTGGAAATCTTCTTCAGAACTATGATAATCAGAGCTTTGATGTTTCATAATTAGTATGACCAAGGGGTTAACAATAATATGTGTTTATATATCTGAAAACTTTGAGATGAATAGCTAACCAACTATTTCCTTGAACTGCCCGATTCGCAAATTTCAATGTAAAATGAAATAATACAATTGTTAATAATATAACACATGATAAGTCCACTGGTCTGAATGATTTACGTGTAGCATGCACACTCACAATAATGAGATTTGTTTTATGAACAGTTTCTTCAGAACCTATATCATTTAAAAGCCAGAGCCCGTGTTTAAACAGACCAAAGGTGTACAAACAGTCGGATTTAATGATCGTTTTAACCAAGGCAAAGCAACTGATATGAAATAACACAAGGTAGTTTGGTTTGTTTGTGCTTTACGCCCTATTAACACCTATAGTCATTTTAAGTACGAGCCAGGTTTTGGTGGTGGAGGAAAGCTGGAGTTCCCGGAGAAAAACCACCGTCCTGTAGCCAGTACTTAGGGGGGATCCCCGCGTAGGTCTCGAACCCGCAACCACATTGGTGAAGGGCTAGTGATCATAGATGTCAGACAACTTAATCACACAGCCACTGCAGCCTACACAAGAAAATAAAAAGATAAAATACTGATAGCATATACACAACCATGCACTTACAGTTTTATTAAGGGGCACATACCGCTACCTTCCGGTTTTATCGCAGAGAAAATATGACCAGCATCGCAACATTTAATTGATTACCCTCGAAACAAGACCAGCATTATGTTTTTAACGGTCTTGTGTAATGAAGACAGATAGATTAGGGTCTACAGGTTGGATGGTTATCGTAGCCATCTTCATGTAACCTTCCCTCATCATATAAATAATTCAGCTGATACCTGCTGTGTTGTGGTTAGGACTGAACCTCGCCAGGTTATTCATGTCTGAACGGGGGAAACAAATCTATCGGGTATCGGTGAGAGGTTTAATGTGTGTGTTGTAACTGAAAGTTACTATTGAAATTTTCTATAGTACACATAGCACTGAGCTAAATGGGTTTGGGTTTTTTTACCATGGAAATTTCAATTTCATGGAGCTTTTTCCTTGTGAAGATAGTGTCTATAAATTGATATATTTGTTTTATGTCTACAGAAATGTTAACTATATATTTGTTTTATGTCTACAGAAATGATAACTATATATTTGTTTTATGTCTACAGAAATGTTTACTATATATTTGTTTTATGTCTACAAAAATGTTAACTATATATTTGTTTTATGGCTACAGAAATGTTAACTATATATCTGTTTTATGTCACAGAAATGTTAACTATATATTTGTTTTATGGCTACAGAAATGTTAACTATATATTTGTTTTTTGTCTACAGAAATGTTAACTATATACTTGTTTTATGTCACAGAAATGTTAACTATATATTTGATTTATGTCACAGAAATGTTAACTATATATTTGGTTTATGTCTACAGAAATGTTAACTATATAGTTGTTTTATGTCTACAGAAATGTTTTATGTCTACAGAAATGTTTTATGTCTACAGAAATGTTTTATGTCTACAGAAATGTTAACTATATATTTGTTTTATGTCACAGAAATGTTAACTATATCTTTGTTTTATGTCTACAGAAATGTTAACTATATATTTGTTTTATGTCTACAGAAATGTTAACTATATCTTTATTTTAAGCATTAGATGCATATTTGGTAGATGTTTACTCCGCATCGTTTTCCTCAAAAGTTATTTTGGAGAACCGTATGAATTTCTGAATAAAAATGATAAGAAGTTTTCTGAAATATTTAAACAGAATCAACTGTTTGTTCTACCTTCTATTCTGTGAAACACTAAACTGTCGTCGGTGATACCAGGTGTACCCGAAATATTATATCATAATATCTGAAGAATTCTGCATGTAAGAACAAAACAATAATGATCATGTTAGGAGCCGGATTACTAATACATCGTTACTGATACATCGTTACTGCAATGTAATGTTGATATGGTTTCCCTGTTTATATACAACTGTTTATGATATACCCGTTAGTAGATAGTGTTAATAAATTATATTCCTTAATAAACCCAGTTTTCAGGATCCTGCTTCTACAGTTTCGATTGACAGGATTTTTTTCTGCTGTTTTGCTCTAATCATGAGCTTGGTTTATGACAGAAATAATCATTCTCTAAGGTCGTGTTGAAGAGGACAATGAGATAGGTACCAGTTGATAAACTGGGTGTAAAGTAAAATAAACGTAAAGAAGACAATGAGGTACCAGTTGATAAACTGGGTGTAAAATAAACGCGAAGAAGACAATGCGGTACCAGTTGATAAACTGGGTGTAAAGTAAAATAAACGTAAAGAAGGCAATGAGGTACCAGTTGATAAACTGGGTGTGAAATAAACGCGAAGAAGACAATGAGGTCCCAGTCGATAAACTGGGTGTAAAATAAACGCGAAGAAGACAATGAGGTCCCAGTCGATAAACTGGGTGTAAAATAATCGCGAAGAAGACAATGAGGTACCAGTTGATAAACTGGGTGTAAAGTAAAATAAACGTAAAGAAGACAATGAGGTACCGGTTGATAAACTGGGTGTAAAATAAACGCGAAGAAGACAATGCGGTACCAGTTGATAAACTGGGTGTAAAGTAAAATAAACGTAAAGAAGGCAATGAGGTACCAGTTGATAAACTGGGTGGTAAATAAACGTAAAGAAGACAATGAGGTACCGGTTGATAAACTGGGTGTAAAATAAACGTAAAGAAGACAAGGAGGTACCAGCCGATAAACTGGGTGTAAAATAAACGCGAAGAAGACAATGCGGTACCAGTTGATAAACTGGGTGTAAAGTAAAATAAACGTAAAGAAGGCAATGAGGTACCAGTTGATAAACTGGGTGTAAAGTAAAATAAACGTAAAGAAGGCAATGAGGTACCAGTTGATAAACTGGGTGTGAAATAAACGCGAAGAAGACAATGAGGTCCCAGTCGATAAACTGGGTGTAAAATAATCGCGAAGAAGACAATGAGGTACCAGTCCATAAACTGGGGGTGAAATAAACGTTAAGAAGACAATGAGGTACCAGTTGATAAACTGGGTGTAAAATAAATGTGAAGAAGACCTGTGGCGAAGAGAAACTCTGGTAGAATTAATTAACATACAGCAGTTACGCCAGAAGTTGTCATAGTGACGAAACAATACCTGTATGCTGGAACCGTCTTAGAAATAAATACCTGTGTGCTGAGACCATCTTAGAAAACAATACCTATATGCTGGAACCGTCCTAGAAAACAATACCTGTATGCTGGAACCGTCTTAGAAAACAATACCTGTATGCTGGAACCGTT
Organism: Mizuhopecten yessoensis; assembly: GCF_002113885.1. Taxonomy (NCBI): domain Eukaryota; kingdom Metazoa; phylum Mollusca; class Bivalvia; order Pectinida; family Pectinidae; genus Mizuhopecten; species Mizuhopecten yessoensis. The sequence continues at coordinate 190,369 of NW_018407641.1, read as the reverse complement.
TTAGAAAACAATACCTGGATGCTGGAACCGTTTTAGAAAACAATACCTGGATGCTGGAACCGTCTTAGAAAACAACACCTGGATGCTGGAACCATCTTAGAAAACACTAGCTCCTGTTACATGGCAGTGATGAAGCTGGTTGAAGTGTCAATTTGTTCCCGATAGGAATTTAAAGTACAATGTACTTTAACTAAACACAAAAACATGTTTTATTGTACAACATACTCAATCTCGTTTCTGTTTAATTTCCCTAACAACAAACTATGTTTCCTCCATATTTTTACATTTAACTTTTACCATTATTTATTACTATTTATGTATTTATCATAACCATTAGCCTATCTGGCCAAAAGTGTCTGGTGTGAGATTTTATGGATGATGCGGTATGCATTTTTCCTATGTCAACTTCTTCATCAGAACCATAGTTCCAAAAGACTTGATATCAAGCATATAACTTGCTGAGTTAAAGAGTTATCAAATTTGAAAAGTGAATGACTATATGATATGTTAAACTCTGCATAAAACATTTTGCAGAGAACCATAAAGCCTACAGTTTCAATATTGGACATTAAGTTTACCGGGCTGGAGGGCTATCCCAGGTGTAATAGATAACTTACCATGTTACAGGAGTTACATGTGTGTTAAAAATATCAATAACAAATGCAAAAACATGTTAATAATTAAATTGCAAATGAATTACAGAAATAATGATAGTAGTATTTTCAAAGCAACCTGATCCTTTTTCAAGACAACATGAATACCACATGTTACAATTAAACATAATATAATGTTTATCTTTTATATTAAATTACAGGTATATAACACACTTTAATATAAAATCTGCACATCATCAACAATTACAGCTCCGATATCAGTCCCTTCAATTCAAATCCTATGTAATGCTGTTAGCGTATTAGGATATTAAGTCTTCGTAAAAATCAATGTTTAAATATCTAATCCAATTTGTGTGTTTCAGGGGGAATACATTGACACTTACTTTGGCGCTGCACTCGGCATTTCTACCATGGCAGGTACGTAATACAAAACGCCATGGCAACAAAACCTCTGCAAATTGTTATCAAAAGTTACGAGGTAATCTGTAAGAAATCTGTTGGGAAGTTGGAGTTTGAAACACCGCTGTTTATGGCCCGACTACAAAATATGGATGAGATAATTATCGGAAACAGATTACTGTATGTGATGAATACAAATTACTGTGAATTAGGTATAATTTTATTAATTATTGTTCTGGATTTTGTTCTCCGCTGCTTATTGACAATTTGAATCTGTAAAAGGAGCAATAAAAGAGATATTTGTATTTAGTGACTCGATCACTACATGTTTCATTCATGAAATATTAAAAAATTATGTTCATTTCTGCTCTCAAACTGGTACACACATCAAATTAAACAGTCACACGTGTATCTAGATCTACCACCTTTACAACATCCTTCAAGAGCTTGAGGTGGAGTTAGTTTTGGAGGTGGTCCCTCAATACAGGTTAAGTTGGCAGAAAAAACAATGATGGGGAGTTGTACAGATGGTCTCTAAACACAGGTGTTCTTTTAATAGAGGTGGTCTCTCAAGCAGGTTTGACTTTATAACAAAATATTAGCTGAAGTAATTTCTGAACAATTTAATGTTTAGTGAAACTTGTCTAATCTGACCCCAGAATAGTACAATAATTACCACTCTCTAATACATCATAATGGTGTAATCCCGATTCTGATGACGGCTATGATAGAAGTCCTTTGTATTCTGATGTCCTGCTCCATCAGACCAATTTGTTGTGGGCTTACCAGGTGTTGGATTAGATAGGTTTTTGCTGTGTCTTTAAATCTGAGCAAGAATATGACCTTGAGAAAATTAATATTATAGTTTTTAGAGTGTGTATGGTAATATGTTTTATTAACTGGAGAGGTCAAAGATGGAGAATGTTTGAGAAAGGGGTCGATTGCACTGAAAAAAAGGGGATGACCGCTTATAGGCTCAGGAGTGTTAATTACGATGAATGCATTACCAGGTACTGGCCATGACTATTTACCCTGTATACCATATGTAAATAACAAACTGTATTCTTATAGATTGTTACCTTTCACTAGATTCAACATGAAGTCAAGGGCTATTTTAAAATTTTAAAATACATTTGTGTATAAGTGGAAGAAGCAAGTTTAATTGGATATCTGGTGGCCCCAGCTGATAAGTGAAAGGTCGCTTTGATATTCCATTGAAAATGCTGTGTAAGTCAGCTTCTTTTGGCCAATTCACCTTTAGTTGAGATCACTGGGCAACGGTTTCCATCGTAATTATTCTGACGCTAAACAGAAAATCAATGGAGCCGTCGTTTATTTAATAAAGCGATGCAGGTGAACAGATAATTTTATATGGACTATATTTAAACATCCTGCTACAGGTCCAGTCTTATTTGACCGTTATCATGTAATGACCGAGATTATTGACGTCAGCTGGACAAACATAAGGTTCCTGCACTTGGCACTTGACTGTACTAAATAACCTGTGGGAAACAACCATCTGTACATGTTATATGTGACCTTTGTCATTGGAGCCTTGTATCAGATGCTGGTGCCCTATAATATTCATGGTGGTTGTCTGCTTATCCACACTTTCGTTTCCGAAGATTATCTCAGCGTCCCAAAATCATTTTGAAATTTTTCATGGTAGGACACTGTGATAGGTCGATGTTCAATAGGGGTTTACAAAGTTTATAAAGTCAAGGTCACAGTTACTAAAAATAGGTCCATGGGGACAATCACAGTCTGTATCTTTTAATCTAAAGACAAACTTCTGTTTTTAATTTTACATGGTGATACACTTCAAGTAATTTAAGTCTATAAGGTCAAGGTCACTTTTACTAAAAATGGATTATTGGGCGATGTCCTTACCTCAAAATGCTTTTTTTTTTTTTTAAACTAGACATTCTTCGTTAGGATTTCGATGGTATTCTTATCCTGTTAAAGAAGTGGGAGAAAAACAGTCAGACATTGTAAAGGTCTGCAGATACGTATTTTCTACCGTAAGGTATCGAAACAGGGGTGGAACATTTTTTGACCCAAATTGTACACCTACGATAATATCCATATCCCCCATACCTATACAGATGATAGAGAATCTCCATATCCCCAATACCTATACAGATGATAGAGAATCTCCATATCACCCTTACCTATACAGATGATAGAGAATCTCCATATCCCCCCTACCTATACAGATGATAGAGAAACTCCTTATCCCCCGTACCTATACAGATGATAGAGAATCTCCATATCCCCCATACCTATACAAATGATAGAGAATCTCCATATCCCCCATACCTATACAGATGATAGAGAAACTCCATATCCCCCGTACCTATACAGATGTTAGAGAATCTCCATATCCCCCCTACCTATACAGATGATAGAGAAACTCCATATCCCCCATACCTATACGGATGATAA
>NW_018407641.1:178712-181871 GCF_002113885.1 Mizuhopecten yessoensis | reverse complement strand
GATTGAATGTTATGTAAGCTGTGGACCTTACTTGTAGATGTTTAGGAGATTAAATGTTATGTAGGCTGTGGATCTTACTTGTAGATGTTTAGAAGATTGATTGTTATGTAAGCTCTGGATCTTACTTGTAGATGTTAGAAGATTGAATGTTTTGTAGGCTGTGGATCTTACTTTTAGATGTTAGAAGATTGATTGTTATGTAAGCTGTGGATCTTACTTGTAGATGTAAGAAGATTGAATGTTATGTAAGCTGTGGACCTTACTTGTAGATGTTTAGAAGATTAAATGTTATGTAGGCTGTGGATCTTACTTGTAGATGTTAAAAGATTGAATGTTATGTAAGCTGTGGATCTTACTTGTAGATGTTTAAGTGGATCTTACTTTTAGATGTTAGAAGATTGATTGTTATGTAAGCTGTGGGTCTTACTTGTAGATGTAAGAAGATTGAATTTTATGTAAGCTGTGGACCTTACTTGTAGATGTGAGAAGATTGATTGTTATGTAAGCTGTGGAGCTTACATGTAGATGTTTAAGAGATTGAATGTTTTGTAGGCTGTGGATCTACAAGTAAGATCCACAGCTTACTTGCAGATGTTAAAAGATTAAATGTTATGTAAGCTGTGGATCTTACTTGTTGATGTTAGAAGATTGAATGTTATGTAAGCTGTGGATCTTACTTGCAGATGTTGAAGAGATTGAATGTTATGTAGGCTGTGGATCTTACTTGTAGATGTTAAAAGATTAAATGTTATGTAAGCTGTGGATCTTACTTGCAGATGTTTAAGAGATTGAATGTTATGTAAGCTATGGATCTTGCTTGTAGATGTTTAGAAGATTGATAGTTATGTAAGCTGTGGATCTTACTTGTAGATGTTTAGGAGATTGAATGTTATGTAAGCTGTGGATCTGACTTGCAGATGTTAAAAGATTTAATGTTATGTAAGCTGTGGATCTTACTTGTAGATGTTTACGAGATTGAATGTTATGTAAGCTATGGATCTTGCTTGTAGATGTTTAGAAGATTGATAGTTATGTAAGCTGTGGATCTTACTTGTAGGTGTTTAAGAGATTGGATGTTATGTAAGCTGTGGATCTTACTCGTAGATGTTTAGGAGATTGAATGTTATGGAGGCTGTGGATCTTACTTGCAGATGTTTAAGAGATTGAATGTTATGTAAGCTGTGGATCTTACTTGCAGATGTTTAGGAGATTAAATGTTATGTAAGCTGTGGATCTTACTTGTAGATGTTTAGGAGATTGAATGTTATGTAAGCTGTGAAGTTTAAATACATGTATTAAGTCAGTAATGTATTATAAGGGTTTATTTGACTGTTCCAGCTGCGGCCTTAGGAAACTGGCTGTCTGACTTGGCTGGAGTGGGGTAGGTTTTAACGTCTCCAACAATGTTTCCATCAATCGTGCGAATGATCCATTATTTATTAGATCACCTGGTCCAAAGGGCCAAGGTGAGCTTATGCCATACCGTTCTGTCCGTTGTCTGTCCGTAAATTTGACTGGAAGCATCTTTAGGTGGTGGGGATTCAAAATTGTACAAATGGTGGGGCTGAACCCCCAGGGGGCTGAAGGCGGAGCCAAAAGGGGGCAATTTGGCTTTATTGCTTTAAGCGACTTCTTCTCTGGATCCAAGAAGTGGATATCAACCATATTTGACTGGAAGCATCCCAAGGTGGTGGGGATTCAAAATTGTACAAATGGTGGGGCTGAACCCTCAGGGGGCTGAGGGGCGGGGCAAAAAGGGGTCAATTTGGCTATACTGCTTTAAGCGACTTCTCTGGAACTAAGAGATGGATATAAACCATATTTGACTTTAAGCATCCCTAGGTGTTGGAAATTCAAAATTGTACAAATGGTTGAGCTGACCCCCCAGGGGGCTTAGGGTCGGTGCCAAAAGTGGGCAATTTGGCTATACTGCTACAAACGACTGCTTCTGTAGAACTGTACACTGGATATCAATCATATTTGATCAAAAGCATTTATGGGAAGCAGAAATTCAAAATTGTACAAATGGTGTGGCTGACCCCCCAGGGGACTGAGAACGGGGCAAAAAGGGTTATTTGGCTATATTGCTTTAAGCTACCTCTTCTCTAGAACTAAGCGATGGATACTAACCATATTTGGTCGGAAGCCTTCATGGGAGGCAGGGATTCAAGATTGTACAAATGGTTGGGCTGACCCCCAGGGAGCTGAGGTTGGGGCCAAAAGGGGGCAATTTGGCTATATTGCTATAAACGACTTCTTCTGTAGAACTATGCCTTGGATATTGATCATATTTGGTCGGAAGCATTCATGGGAGGCAGGGATTCAAAATTGTACAAATGGTAGGGCTGACCCCCTGGGATAAGGGGTGGGGCCAAAAAAAGTGTATTACTTGGAAATGGTTGTGATCCCCACCATATAACCATGGTATACAATTGCTGAGTATAAAGAGAAGAATGCACATTTGTTTCCAGGATGGCTCTAGGGTCTGGCCCCACCCTTGGAGACATAGTCCCTGGGCCATAACTTTAAAACTGTTGAGATCCCCATCCCAAAACTATATATACAAATGCTGGGCATAAAGAGATGAATGCAGTCATGATATCAGAATAGACCCTGGGGTCAGACCGAACCCCAAGTGACCTAGTTTCTTAGTTAAAGCTTGGAAACAGTTGAGAGGTCCACCCTATAACCGTATATACAATTGCTGAGTATAAAGAGATGATTGCACATATGCTTCCAGGATGGCCTTTGGGACTGCCCCACCCTTGGAGACTTAATCCCTGGGTCATAACTTCGAAATGGTTAAGATCCCCACCCCAAAACTATATATATAATTTTTGGGCATAAAGAGACAAATGCAGTCACAATATTAGAATTGATCCTGGGGTCTGGCCACAACCCTAGGGACCTAGTTTCTGAGTCAAAGCATGGAAACAGTTGAGATCCCCACCCCATAACCATACATGGAATTGCACTGGTGGACCCTTACCGTGTATTTTTTTCATTTTTTCGTTTAATTTTCAAAAATCGTTTAGTTGTTCTCTTTTTGTGTGTATTTTTTGGATTATAGTTTATATTTGACGAGTCACCGTTTATTGTTTAAACCGACGTTTATTCTTCGCAGACTTGTGTTTAGTTTTGAGTATAACAGTTTGTTTT